>NW_015617253.1:0-1048 GCF_001515605.1 Sinocyclocheilus anshuiensis
ACATATATACTTGGCTACACACGTCACTTTCACTTCACTTTTCACGTTCACTTAAACCACATCAAGCTGTTCACATTGCTTTCTAGATTTCAAATCCTGTTTTACCCTATCACTTGCTCTCAGACACATTGAAAAGTTCATGACCTATGATGTGGAGATCAAACGAGAAGATTGTGTGGTATAAACCATGGTAAACTGAGCAAGAAAAGACTTGATCTTAGATCCTAGAGGTCAGCACTGACAATGCATATCCCAATTAATTCCAATACTTGACCTTACAACATGCTGCTTCATTGGTGCATAAAGGCAATCAAGTCAAATGATCCTGAAGGAGTGGAGATATTCATATGGAAGATTCAATGAGCCAGAAAACCATGGAGCTCAGACAGCTGGACCACCCCTACATGATGGTCAAGGCCTTAGTCCAGTTCATCACTACTCTAATTGGCTTTTGAGCTAGAGCAACAGTTGAACAGAAATATCTATTATCTGTATAGAAATAAAAACTTTCGTTAAGGGTAACATTTCATAGACATTTCAGAGTGTATACTGGGCATACTGAAAGAGCAAATAAAAAATTAAACAAAACAACTGATTGTTATCTACGCAGCAAACATAGGTTTTCACTTCAAACTGATTTATTTAGCTATGAGCCAGTTCAGCAGATTTAGGCTAAGATAAGTAGTTCCTAAAACTGACAAAGTTTGCCTTGATTGAGACTTTTCATCTGGTTTTTGTTATTCCGCCTGTCCTTGTTGTAAAATCCAGAACTGCATCACATTCTGATTTATTATTCCTTATTTATTAAATGGAAAGTTTTGAATCAAATTTGAAGCCCTTAAAAATTAACAACAATAAACAGTCTGTGGTTAGGCTAATATTAGGCTATATATTAGATTATATAAAATGAACTATATCGATTTTTAAAAAATATTAAATATGTATTATTTAAAAAAAAAAAAATACTACTACCATTTCCACGTTTTTTTTTTAAATAAAAATGTTTTAATAATAATAATAATAATAATAATAATTATTATTATTATTA
>NW_015617254.1:0-1049 GCF_001515605.1 Sinocyclocheilus anshuiensis
ACGTAACGCCGTTACATGTAACTAGTTACTCCCCAACACTGGGTAATTGTGACAACATTTAAAATAAGAAATAAAATCACACTGTGAGATAGGCCTATTAGGCTGCAAGTGTGAGATTTAAAGAGGAGTATAGGAATTAAATTGAAAATATTTAATAGGGAACATGGAAGCTAGCTTCCGAAAAACAGATTTATATGCATACGTGATAAATTAAATCAAACATACTGTAGTATACTTTTGCATACGTTATGCATATGTTACATGCAAAGGTATGGGTATACGAGCAAAGTGTGCTGATGAAAAGTTCGCCCCATTGTTTCTAACAGTGCACATTTTGTATGCTCAGCTCGCATATGCGCCTTGATTTTTTGGGGTTTTTTTGCCAACTACTGGAGTTGGCGAAAACAATAGATCCCCAAGCTGACAAGTGCATGAGTGGGTTAAGAGATGCACACAGGTTTAGTTTAAATGAGTACAAAGACATTTTTATTGCTCATAAATTTTGGGGAGAAATAGCACAGACATGTGTTGACTGCCTGTGTTTGCGCACACTATCAAATAGGCCTATAGGCCATGCGTTTGACTGTATACTTTGAAAAACCAAAGTATACTTCAAGCTTAAATAATAAATGCTCTTCAGGTAGTACAGGTACTCCTCCCCACAACAAATTATAATGAAAATGTACAAAGAAGACATGGAAACACATTAGTACCAGGTATAAATGGTGAAGTTTCTCAGCTGACCACTTGTGATCAGCTCACCAGAGACCTTAATGTAAACAGGTGAAAACAGGGCCATATATATCCCCAACACCCCCCTAGCCAAAAAACCTGATTTGTAGTCAATCAATATGAGTTTTTCAATAACCCTTTCTTCAACTTTTACATTTGGTCCCTCCCTCAATCTGGAATATTTGGTTACATCCTTGGGCAAACACTTCCCCGACCATCTGGACTTCATCTCTGCCCGCTGAGCCAGGAAAAGCAGAAGCGTCGTTTACAGCCTGATGATAACAGCCTCTTTCACACAGACGCCGTTCATGAAGTTA
>NW_015617255.1:0-1026 GCF_001515605.1 Sinocyclocheilus anshuiensis
CTGCGGTTGCCTAGACGATATAGAGCGGCATCATTCTCCCAATAATCAGTGTACAAGCCAACAAACAACTCCCCACCTGTCAATCAAACATGATTGAGAGAGAGAGAGAGAGAGAGATGCTTATTGGATTTTATACTGTAAAGCTGAAGTGTTTTTGTCAAGTATTTAAATAAATTAAGCAGTTATTTATTTATTCAGTTTCAATCTATTAACTTAAAACAGTTCAGTAGTGTTATGATTTCATATTTCACATGACATTTAACAACAGTATATATATCAACATTTAATGACAAACGTTGCATCCCTAAACACTTAAGGTAATGCATAACAGCTCTGGTAATGTGTTTGTCATATACTGAGATACCACTAGGTGACACTGCAGACACTGTAAATAACTGCCTCTCTTTCACCAGTGTGAGTAATAAATCCTGCAGTAAGTCACGAAGTAATGATCTAAAGGGCAATATCAGTTTAGTATCTGAATATTCTTTATTACGAACGATCCTTATGCTGGGCTGGCTGGGCGAGACTAAATTAATAACCCAGCTGAAAACTGCAGCTGCTTTCAGAAAGGAAGTCATCAAATTCATCTCTCAATTTCCCTTCAATCAAATTCCTGCCGCCATGCGAATGAGCGCTCTGAAGGATTGGAGCTGAAGTGTGTTATGTAGAGCTTTCATGCTCGGTGGCCCCTGGCTCAAAATGCACTCTCTTCCTTTCAAAACTCGAGAACACACACATTCTGAACATCAAGATAAAAAGGAGAAGGGGGGAAGCTACAGAAAAATAAAGATATAATGGGATGAAAGATATTTGGATGTAAACAAAAGGAGGAAAAGACTGAGAATATACATTTTCTGTAGAAAGCTGCAGGAATGGATGAATGCTTACGGTGCACTGTGGATGCTGAAGGGCTGTTGGGATGGAATGGGCATCTTCCTCTGCCACTCTCTATGTGATCAGACTCCAACCTGAACCCTCCTTCCTGCTGGAACACACACACACACACACACACACACACACACA
>NW_015617256.1:0-1049 GCF_001515605.1 Sinocyclocheilus anshuiensis
TTTTTGTTCCCTGTGGTTTGGGCTTTGATTCTGTTGTGTGGAGATTATTGATCTCATCACTACTCAATTGCTAAACACTAAAATTTATGGATTTTGTAAATACAATACCTGCTTGCTCAGCTTGAAGTATCCCATTGAGTAAAGCGGCACATCGGTCGAGTCCCTTATGTATTGTTGTCACCTGGATGCAATTTGCAACGTGACAAAAATCATTATACTGATTCTCAGTTCTGTTCAGTTTATGTATACACTACTTGTATGTGGCTTCTTTACCTTATCTTCAGAGTCTGTAGAATAAAGAGAATATGCTGGTTCAAGAGGAGGAACACATCTCCCAGCAACCCTAAACCAGACACCATTTCTGTATGTCAAATGTATGTTTCAAATATTTAAAGGCGTCTAAATTCATGCAATATAGACAGGATTTCTGTTATCCAGTTTGTTCTTTTCTTGTGTATCTGTCCACGTCCAGAGCCTGTCAGCCTGCCTGAGATCACCTGCAAAACATAATTTGCTTAGTGATAAAACAAAACAACGTACAATAACTTATATAATATATAATAACAAAACATATATAATAGCTTACAACCACTACCTTTGGTCTTGATACTCCCTGTCTTGCCATCTTTGATTAGATCTGCAAAATTCACCTACCAAGTAGCAAATATTTATCCATCATGCTCGTATAGGTCTAATAATGATTTGCCATTGCTTATTGTATTTATCACGTGAATTAACTTCAAAAAACGTAAAGACCAACTGTCAAATCAAACTGCACTCATCTAAAAACTAAGGGATGAAAAGCAAAAACAAACCGCTGCTATTACAATCACCACCAAGTAGTTCAGTTTGGGTTCAAAACGGAAGCTGAGTGCCGTGGACCAATAGAAAAACAGTCAGCGTTAATCTGGAGATTTCATTGGTGGGTTACGGTAAACTATTTTCAAACGTTTCATCGATTGGTGTCAGATTATGTCAATCATTCGAGCACTAGCCACTCAGACTCCTCAGGCTTGGCTAACGCCCATTACGGCTTCAGACGCCAAAAA
>NW_015617257.1:0-1049 GCF_001515605.1 Sinocyclocheilus anshuiensis
TATATATATATATATATATATGTAATTTTTTTAAAGGTCTGAAACTGAATGGGATGAAAGTGCACTCTATAGGCAACATAGTTTCATTCATTCAAAAGTCTTTTTTCATTTGTTTACTCAAGTGTTTGATCATTAAACATCAGACAACATTTTCTTTTTATTAACACAACTAAGAAATACTTCCTTACAAGTCATCACACTGGCTACATAACAAAAATAAATCTTTAAAGGGGTATTCACAACCCATTTTATTTCTGTAATTTGTTATATTTCCAAGTGAAACAGAATAATGAGCAAGTAAAAATGCTGAAAGAGAACTGGATTATTACAAGTGGGCATTCTTTACAAAACTGAAGCCAGACCTGAATATAAGTTTGCAATAGAAGGACTACTGCCCACCTGAAACACTGCCAGCACTTTTTGCCAACAACGTTTTGGACCTGGACCTGGAGGCTGAAGGCTAAAATCTTTATTTGTTATCATTGCTGTAATCTACTGGTTAACATTTAATGCACACATTCAGTGTGTTTCAGAGGCGGATCAACCTACATTTACATTTTGATAGAAGATTAGGTAGTAGGTACAGTGATAAATTGTGCACAATAAGAATGTAAATAAGGTCAGCTTTAATTTCATGTTGACCTTCTGGAGTAGGTAAACCTAAATGTGATCACACTTGCATTGGTGAGAAGAACTGACAACTGCAAAATGTTTTAATAGTTTTTGTTTACTCATGGAAAACGGTTTTGCAGCATCACACTGTTAAGTGGATCATCCATGGAGGAAGAACATACATTGATACACATCATATAATTGAGTTCCTTCATCTGAACTGACTCTGGAAATGCTGGAAAACGAACACGAGCTGATGCACATTACACGGGACAGATGAAAAATACAGCTGTCAGATGTTCACTAAAACTCTCCTATTCCTGCTGGCTGTACATAGAGGCAGTGTGAGCCGTAATGTTACTGCGGGAAATCAACTCACCTCTCTCCTGAGACATGGGCGACTGACTGTGAGTGGAATGGGAGCCCACGTCTGGAAC
>NW_015617259.1:0-1049 GCF_001515605.1 Sinocyclocheilus anshuiensis
GACGGCCCTCAGACCCACGTCGTCTGTTAGGAAGACTAGACCAGGGCCTGCTCGGGGCAGGACCCAATGACAGGCAGGGGCTTATTTAATCACAGCTTAAAATCTGGACCATGCGCATCAGTCACTAGGCGAACAAGTGGCATTAAATCACCCCGGACCACCTTTACTTTTACTGTGCATTTGTGTTGACATAACATCCCAGAGTTTGTGCATGTGGCTTGGGATTTCTGATGACTTTTAAAAGGCTGTTTTCGGTGCCGCTCTGACCTGGGGTCATCCTGGTGTGATGCCACCTGCAGGAGGCGCAAATGGATTTGACCTCTGCGGAGAGAGCTGGTCATCGACTTACAGGGATTTTAGAGGCATATACACATCATACTTGGAAAGTCAGAGATGAGGGGACGAATTATTGCACTCAGACACACACAAAAAACAGCTTCATACTTCACAACTGCTTTGGCAGCTGTCAAGTCACATCATATAAAGTGAGATGGAATCCATTATGGACAATCTAATTAGTTTCTGCACTGTGAAGCCTGTGTCATTTGAAATGCTCAGCACATGCCAGGATTCAAAACGCATGCCATTCAGGGGGTTTTGTGCGCAAATTACCGGCTAATTCTTGAAGGTCCCCATTTTGAAGCGAAGTGCATTTCGTGATAGTGTTCATAAGTGTGTGAAAGCTGCGATTTATTGAACGTCTGTGCATAATACGCTGAATTTTAAAAAGATTTCCATTGGCAGTGTCCTTCTGTTCTTTCTATTTTGGATTTTTAAAGATATGACTTGAAAACCTTTTGTCTGACCCTTAAAATACTGCAGTGTTTTATGGAAATGTATCTCAGATTCTATCAGCGAGACATTTTCTCCCAGTAGTATATCCTGCCACTTTCTAACTATGGCTTTCTGGGGGAAAAATGCCTCTCTGTAACAGAAATAAATGACCATTATTAAGCACCACAAGCTGTGACTTCCCATGAGTGATAGAATTTTTCCATTTGCTTTTTCTTGCTCAATTGCTGAGCTGAAACACTTCAAAGTCCTGCATC
>NW_015617260.1:0-1049 GCF_001515605.1 Sinocyclocheilus anshuiensis
ACTGCTTTTGTGCTCCAGGGCCACAAATAATGTTTTTGCGCTAATGTTTTGAAAACATCATTGGGCAAGGCAAATTTATTTATATAGCACATTTCATACACAAAGTGCATTACAATCACATCAATAAAAGCAAGGAATTACAATTTTAAAATAATTTAAAAATTGATTTAAAATGAATTAAAACAGTTAATAATACATAAAATACAGTGCAATCAGTTCAGATGTCACACAGTGCTCATTCAGTAAAGTGTTTTGAGTCTGAATTTAGATTTAACACCAGAACACTTTGAATGAACGTTTGTTCATAACTTTGAGAGAACCTTGCCACAATGTTTCCTGTTAGCTGGGACATCAATTCACCCTACACATATTTTTGGTGAATGTTGCAATTTTTCTGTCACTAAATATTGAGAATTGAAAAAAAAAAGACTCTGAGGTTTGCTAAATCTGATGCACATCATCATCATCAATAGTGTGATTTTGGCATTCTGGGAGATTCAGATTGTATATTTTCTCCTGGCAGACTTGTTTTTTATGAGCAAAGCATAATGTAAGTGTTATATTTAATTGCAGTAACACACAGGTCTCCGGCGCCGGCGCTTCAGCGAATCCCACAGATTCCCCGGAGAGCTGTGAACAAATGAGCAAGACTTGAGGTCAGACGAGAGACTCGACAGACTCTGACTGCGTCCAGAACAGCAGAACTAGAGCAGGAGGAAGAATAAGACGCAGACGGAGCCTCACAGCAGATGCTTTCAGAGGCTGAAGGTCATTAAATGAGTTGAAGAGTCTCCATCTTAAATCACTCATGAGAATTAATGAATGATTCTGTATTTCAAACAGAAAACAAGTTATTTCAAGTCAAACACCTATTGTGTTTTGTTAGGAGAAGCATAACAGTTCTTCTGTGGCTTTATCGGTAGTATTTTTGTTCGCACAATTTTGATTTTGTTGATATAAAAATAGTGAAATATTATTACAATTTAAAACAGCTGTTTTCTTTATGAATATATGTTAAAATGTAATTTATTTCTGTGATCAAAGCTGAA
>NW_015617261.1:0-1049 GCF_001515605.1 Sinocyclocheilus anshuiensis
TTACAAAATTCTTCCCAAAATGGTTAAAAGGCTCAGAGCCTGTGGAGATTGTGGCCAGTAAATGATGTGGTGTTTGTCAGAACAACACTATTTCTGACTGTCATCTGTGGAAAATCTTTCAGAGACGCGTGGAATAACTGCACCTGCACCTGTCTGCAAACACTGAACCTGCAAGAGCAGACATGCTAGCAATCTGCCAGAGATGGAGCTGCGCTGCTGGAGATCCACCGCAGGAGAACAGAGTTCACAATCACAGTCACCTGACATTATCGTCCAATAGATCTGCAGTCTGTGTCAGAGATCACATGATATCTGTGCTGAGACTCTCCTGTCACTCAAACCTGAAATACTTCTGAAACAAAGCAGAGACAAACAGCGCCCCCTAGTGATTCAGTGACAACTTCAAAGTGTTTCTGAAAGTGTGTGAACCTGCAGTGAAGATGTATGATCTAATCTGACCCACAATGCATCACTTCAGCCGGGTGTTTCTGGTCTGGAAGTCTCTGCAGTGCAGCTCTGGCTGTTTGTGGGCGTCTGGGCATCAGTTTTTCAGAGCCTATTATCGGTTTATGTTGGATGTCTGAGTGTTGATGATCCTCAGTAGCTTCTGACCTGAATTAGGAGAATATACTGTAGTCAGAAATGTGTTTAAGCAATAATTCACCCAAAATCAGATTTGACAGGAATGACAGGACGCACCATTGTGCTCTAAGAGGACTGGTGGAGGGTCTGTGAGGTTTGTGGATGATTTGAGGACACACAGTCTGAGATCTTACAGTCATGATGCTCTCAGTCCCATGAGTCTCCTCTGATGCTCTCGCTTTACTGACGTCTGCAGGATGAGCTCTGAGTCTCCGAGTACGGATCTGCGTGATCCTCCGGCCAGCAGGGGGAGCTGCTGCTGCTCTGGGTGGAGGAGAGGGAGACATCGAACAGCCTGATGAAGAGCTGAGTCTCAACGTCTCTGCAGATTCTGACAGAAAGAAGCACAAGATAAAAACATGAAGAGACTCATGAGCATCATTTATATACGAGAGAAATAACCTGAC
>NW_015617262.1:0-1049 GCF_001515605.1 Sinocyclocheilus anshuiensis
TTTCTCTCCACACAAGAGAAAGTATAAATGACTTTAATAACAGTGGGTGGAGAGCTTTTTCTCTGTGACTTGTCAAAGTGGGAAACTTTTATATGCTATAAAAAATATCTAGGAGTACATAAGTCTGTTAGTTTCTTAAATAATTCCTTGAACTTAAAAGGTGCACTCAGTAAGTTTGTGTTTACATTCAGCTGGCTCCTATTCAGTGGTTTTAAACTTTATCCTGACATTTATTTGCGTAGATGTATGACAGTCATACCTAAGTTGTTGGTTTTTCTTTTATTTTGTTCATTTTTGTGTCTTTCTCCATCTCATACTACATACATCCATAGAATAGCCACGTTGAATTCAAACTCATTCTGTTTGTTGTGACTATTAGTAGCGGTGGAAGTAACTCTGTCACTTCTGTAGAAGCCTTAGTTCCAGAAGTATTTTTCCTATTGGGATTTTTAAAGCCTTTGTTAAAAAGTTAAAAGCTATGAACCAAACCAAGTAGCTACAAGGTGAATTAAGACATCACTTTGAGATGAAGAAAAATATCATTAGAAAACCAGACAAAAAGTCTGTGCACTTAACAACTTTGAATGAGGGAAAGGAATACAATTCCATGAAGCACTGCAAATGACAATAAAAAAAAAAAAAATATATATATGGTAAAATAAACTATTGATGTGAAACTATTTTGTGTATATAGAAACAACATATTCTACATTTACTGCAAAATATGTGTGTGTGTGTGTATGTGTGTATATATATATATATATATACACACACGCATATACACGCACACAGAAATATTTAGGTAGTTTGAAAGCTCAGACAGTGGGTGGGTGCTAAACAGTTATTTTGATGTGATTTGCTTGATTTGACTGATTAGTGGAGTTTTCTTTGCAGAATGAAGGGTAATGTAGTTTTCACCTGGAATTCCACTGTCAAACATGATTATTTAACAAAAGTTGAAATAACTGATGGGAAAAGCATATACTATCGATTACCAACCTCGTAGTTCATGTTAGGTCTGTCTTTAAATGTGTACAAGTTACAGTTAA
>NW_015617263.1:0-1049 GCF_001515605.1 Sinocyclocheilus anshuiensis
ATGAATGAAGTGCATTTTGATCATTGGTTGTGAGTTTTTCATGGGCTTTAAAAAAACAAACAAACATCTGGGTTCTGATATTAGTGTCATAATTGTAAAAAACTGTAATTTTGTCCACAAATTACAGTCACACTTGGCACCCCCATAAGTAAGTAAGCAAGTAAGTCAATAAATAAGAAAATAGATAAATAAATAAATAAATATTAAATGTATTAATTGTAGTGAGAATACCCAATTCCTTAACCCAGATAATGTAGCTCATTGGCCTAACTGCTGGCCATAGGCTTCAAAGCAGTACACGGCATCAACTTGATGGATTAGTATTAATTTAAAAACAAATAAAGCTCTTGGAAGCAAATAAAGACATATTACCCAAATAAATGTCTGTAAACATAATTGTGCTTGAAGCGCTAAGATCTTTGCTCAGTAGTGTACATATGGGAATAGATTAGCTGGTAAAGACAGCTCTTTGACTCATGAAATACTGTCAGCATGCTGTGCTGGAGAGGCAGACTCAGCAGGAGCAGTAGAGACACAGTACCATCTGATGGAGCTTTTTAGACCGCAATTAGGCCATTAATCCAGCTGCAGCAGGACGCTTGCATTAATGGTTTTTTAAACGTAGCCAATTCACACCCGTTTGTCCCCCGCTACCTGCTGACTGCTCCAATAATGCATCAAAGTGACTTACACACACCCAAACACAACCACCAAGAGTACATGTTCTCACAATCCACTCCAGATCTCGTTAAACAGCAAATCAGACTGAACGCATTCCTGATCAAATATGAATCATCGTACACTGACATCTAGCATTCACATAACTCAGTTAGTGACTACATTTATGAGATCTTTTCTTAGAACCTCCACTCTCTGAATTGGGACATGTCGATTTAAGAAATCATGGCTGTCCTATCTTGGCCACTTACAGGATCTGAGGATATGAGGGTATGCACTTTTTTTTGCAAAAAAAAAAAAAGAAGCAATATTCATAGGCGGAGCATCGGGGACTTGGGGCAAAAATGGCACTAAATTGGACAAAAATGCCC
>NW_015617264.1:0-1050 GCF_001515605.1 Sinocyclocheilus anshuiensis
AGCAGCGATGTGCATGGCAGTGGGGAACGTGTCATTAGAGCTCTGAAACACATGCAACAGAACAAGCGAGCTGGATTTATTCAGTTATTACCTATACAGCAGAATGATTTAGTCTAGAAACCAAAGAAAAATATATGCATGTTTGTTGAAAGGTGTAATGCACTTCCACCAAACACATCTTGAGGATGAACTCAAACAGCACGACTGATTTATATTATTTACACATGAGAGTGATTAAGAAATATGGATTAATTTGAAAATACAGAGCAAGACGTGAACCAAATATGTCAAGATGAGAAATTATTTGGTATTAAGGGTGTTTGTTATTTAATATTTATTAGTATTAAGGGGTGTAATGAAGCAAAATTCATTTGTAAAGTATTTAATTCACTGAGCTATACAAAAATAGGCATCATCGCTTTTTTGAAATATATTATTACAGTATTTCAATTTCCATCAAAAATAACTACTTGTGAGATTATAAAAATAAACAAATAAATAACAAAATAAACAGGCCTAATATTTTTTATTAAAAATAAATGTTTAAACATTTTAAACAATAAAACCATAACAAATATGTCAATTTACATAAAAAACAACTACTTGTGAGATAAAAATAAATAATAAAAAAAATAATTTTAATGTTTAAAAAATAAAACCATAAAAACACAATTAATTAATTCATTAATTAAAAATAACTACAAATTTAAATAATACCAATATAAATAAATAAAACATATCAAACAAAATTATAAACAAATAAATTAATATAAATAAATAAATACAAAAGATAACTACACATAGACATCATGGAATAAGTATGTATTAATTTTTACATTTTAAATGTTAAATGTACTCAAAGCAACTTAAGATTTAAGATTTTGATCGATACGACCCAAATGGATCTGTGGTTTATTGCTCGTTGATGTGTGTGTGTGTGCGTGTGTGTCTGTGTGCGTGTGTGTGCGCGTGTGAGTGCGTGTGTGTCTGTGTGCGTGTGTCTGCGTGTGTGTGTGAGAGAGAGTGTGTGTGTGTGTGCGTGCGTGCGTG
>NW_015617265.1:0-1050 GCF_001515605.1 Sinocyclocheilus anshuiensis
GAATTTGAGTATGTTAAATTTAGGCGAAAATACCAAAAAACGCCCGAGCTTAAGTGGTTTTAAGCATCTCTTTTGTTTATAAGTTTAGAAAGATGGTTGAAGGATCTATTTTGTTTATAAGTATGGGAAGATGGTTGGCGCATGTTGCATTTTCAAATGCACGTTATAAACAACTCAGATTCAGAGCAAATTCAGAGATGAATTTGTTTGGAGCAGCATTTACTGCAAATCGAGATCCTGAAAACACTGAATCATGAGCTTCTTGCATATAAATGAACACAGTGCCGCACTTCACTCGGAAACAAGCAACACATATATTTAATTAAATCGCAGCTTTTGTGATTTGATAATCACACCAACCCATATCGCAATATTTCAATTAATCTTACAGCCTTATCTTCTTTTGTATTCTGCAGAAGAAAGAAAATCATGCAGGTTTGGACCTGGACCGACATGAGGATGAGTAATACAGAATTTTCATTTTTAGGTGAACTATCTCTTTAAATGAAACATAACCAAAAAGCCTTTCTCTGAGCAAAAAAAAAGTCCTCTGGGTGGTCTGAGTGTGTATGTGAGAGCAGAATTATATACGTAAACCTGTGTGAACGTTATTACATACAGATAATTTGTCAGCACTCAAACATAAGCATGAGCTCATGTCAGGTATGTCGCATGTGAGCTTTCATAACACCGGACTATTTATACTCTGGCATGTGTCTCCAGTCTATTACAACACCCAACACGGCAAAGCCATGAATAAGAGCTAGACAGTGTGCCGTGCAACACTTCAAACCCAGTTCATGTGCTATAAAACAGAGCTGGTGTCATTTCTAATCAGACTCATCTATTATATTAATGTGAGACAGGTCTCATCTCGGTTTGGCGCTCTTAACCCATCTGTACAAGTCATTACAGCTTCATTATAAAAATAATAAGTGCTACATCCATTCAGATGTGGATGGTGTGATTGTTAAGCATGCTATCCGTTGCTTACTAGATGACAATGACACTCAAAAAGTGGATTTACAAAAGAGCATTTGAGGGGATTTT
>NW_015617266.1:0-1050 GCF_001515605.1 Sinocyclocheilus anshuiensis
CATTGTTGAAGCCAGATTTCAGATTCACCGCACCGAGCTCCTCACAACTCTGCACAAATCCACCAGATTAAGCCGCGTAGTATTTTTAGTTACACGACTGCCCTAAAAACGAAGCCACCATGTGCGGCATCAGCATTAGTATTTCTCTGGACTGACCGGCTGTCACCTTTCAAAACTGGCCCACACCCAAAACTCTGCATCTGCCCTACATTTCTAAGTGCAATGCCAATAATATATAATTTAAAATTCCTGGATGTGAGCCACGTGTGATTTTCCACCCGCAGACAAGGTAGAGCAGAAAGTCCCTCTTTTCAACGTTCCTCCTGAAACACCCAGAGAGACGTACACTAAAACAACTCCGATCAAACAGACCCTCCATTTACATTTTATAACACACATTTAAGGACAATTCAGCTCAGTTTCAAAACCCATGCCCTTACTCAAGCTAAAAAAAATCTGCAAATGCAGAACTAAAACGTTAACCTCACAGTTAGTGATGCCAGTGGAACAAGTTAACAACATAATAGGGTTTAATCGAGTACAGACCTCTGAATAAAGGGCCAGACACATGGCTGGTGATGGCAACTACAGACGAGCTCCAAATGAAGCGATGGGGTAAAGCCATTGTGGCTATTTGGGAGTACTTGCAAGCATGCTCATTGCTCACTGACCTGAAACACTGCTATGTGAGTCTGCACCGTTTCCAGGGTAAACCCTGGGATTGACTTTCCACAATCCCACGGGAGCCAGGCTTGGCAGTCTAGAACGCATCTCTGAATCCCATCGCTGGGATCTTTATCATTTAAAATAATTATAACAGTAATAAAACTAAAATTTGTGTGACAGGATCATTGCTGGTTCATAACTCTAAGTGTCTCGCCTCAGCGACTAACATACTATGAATTTCTGCTAAGCCAGCATAAAAGCTCATATATGTCCAAAATAAGCCTATGAAGATAAAGAGCTTTCAAAGACATGTCAGGATAGAATGAGACAGATCGTGGTGCTCAGTATGATGGCTATACATTCAACACTCTCTTGCATACACAC
>NW_015617267.1:0-1049 GCF_001515605.1 Sinocyclocheilus anshuiensis
GACACTGTAGTCTCAAATGCAAAAAAACCCAAACAAAATACTGATAGAAAAAGCAATATGTGATGAGCAATATTTGGTGAGCTCAAATAAATGTCTGAAAGCATGGCTAGGTGCAGTAGATATTAAAAGCTCGTAGTGTTCAGACGGATCTCTATCGACCCTGTTGAAGGTACTGCTGGGTAAACATGTTGAGTTCACTGTCCAGCCAGCCGGCTTTATTCCTGTAGCAACCGTAAAACATGTAGTTAGCATTTTTAATATTTGTCAACTTTCAGTTAACAAAATAAAATGAACAAACACTGTGAATAATGCAATTATTTTAATGTGCTTTTTTATTTTCAAAGGCCAGTGAACTAGTTTTACCCCTGCTAACTTGCGAGATATCTAAATAGCGTCTCTAATTTGAACCACAGAGGCAAAAAAAAAAAGACGAATTTCTGCAAATCAGTTCAATGATTTATTTGCAGCATGTCTAGAATTTTCAAAACATAGATGCAAGTAAATACTGATATTTATTAGTATGTATATACTGGTGCGTTTGTAAATAAAAAATGAGTTGTTAAAACATGCCTTTTTTTGCATTCTTTTATTTCTGTTTAGTTGAAATGGTTCTGATTGCAAGAACGAACGAAATCCTACATTTTTAGTCCATTTACATTTTAAAAATGTGGGGTTTGTAAGCCTTTTGAAATTTTTTTGAAAGAAGTCTTTTATGTTCACCAAAGCTGTATTAATTTATTCAAAAACAGAGTAAAAACTTAATTTAACTTCATTTCATATATTTTAAAATGTAATTTATTCCTTTGATAAAGCTGAATTTTCAGCATCATTACTACAGATTTTCAGGATTTCTTTGATAAATATAAACTTGAAAAGAACAGCATTTATTTGAATAGAAATCTTTGTAACATTATAAATGTCTTTAGTATCACTTTTGAACAATTTAATGCATCCTATCTGAAAGCTAAAAGCTTTTACTGACCCAAAAGCTTTAAACTGTAGTGTATATATGTGATCCTGGACCACAAAACCAGTCTTAAGTCGCTGGG
>NW_015617268.1:0-1049 GCF_001515605.1 Sinocyclocheilus anshuiensis
ATAAAACAAGGGCCTGGTCACCTCCTGACCCCAAACTTGTCAGAGTGTTGGATATTCCATGCTCTCACTGAGAAAAGCCCTTTCAGTTGACTTCACCGAATACTCCAATTCCAGCCAATCTATGTCAGAAGACAAATCTTGCACAATATGCATGCTGCTTTTTTTCAATATGATAACACTTAAAGGCTTTGATCAGTTTGCAATGATCAGTCTGAACCTTCATGTCATTCCAAACCCATTTAATTTGTCCCAGTTATGATCGTTCAAGCATTCACTCCGAAAGTAGCATGTGTATATTTAGGAATCTCCCTTTTAAGAATGTTCCTATCATTGTTGAACTTTGACTAAAAATTCCTTCTCCCCATTATTTTCAAGCATCCCATTTTTGTTTTACTAGCGAACTCTTACTAACATGGACAGAATTTTTTAGACTCCATCAGACTCATGTAGGACGACCCCACAAATGAAACACAATCTGAATTCAGCACATCTTCAGTGACAGAAACATACTAAATAATAAATGTAATGACTTTCTTCTGTAAAATATAAATTGACATCAAATCTGTATGCATGCATGCTTTGCTATCATAGCAGCAAGCTCAGGTATTTTTAAAACATGACCCAAATGCATAACAATCTGACATTCAGCGGTTTAGACGGTTTTGTTTACGGCACGATTTTGGTTCACAGTTAAATGAGCAACATGGAAAACAAAGCCTAGCGAGTTAAGCTGTGAAGTTTATTTTTAACCATCATCATTCGAGTCTAGCTTTCATTGTGATCATTTTGTTGTTGACGTTTATAGAGTTTGAATATCACTGACAGTGATGCCTGTGTTTTGACGTCCATGATTATCCTTGCATTCTTATAAGCAAATGAGGAGCAATATTAAAATGAGGGTAAGCCTCCCATAACGGCCATCATATCAGATGACAACACAGGATATAGAAATATTAACTGGTACTTAGCTGATGTTGCACAATCATCCTGCAGTTTGGTTTGGTTGGGTTTGGGGGGGGGGGCATAGCATGTGTTTTCCTGTCTTTGTG
>NW_015617269.1:0-1050 GCF_001515605.1 Sinocyclocheilus anshuiensis
TCCTAAATGTCAGTCTTATTCAAACAGATGTCAGGGAGACTGGGCCACAGAGCTGGATGGAGTAGGTGAGCTCTGAGCATGCGGCTCTCTCTTCCTGGCGGCAGCTGGTTGGCAGGCTCTGTCAGGGGCTTGGGGGCCTCGCAGCCCCACTGAGTGGGAGACAGGTTTGATACAGCATGACACCTTACTTATTCATGCCCTCTTATTAGACCTCCGCACTGACACAAGGGATCATGGGAAGAACTTTTTTTTTGCAAGATGAGATGAAGTGAAGCCAGAAAAACAGTGCAGGGACAAATCAGCGCTGCTGAGCATGCTGGTATATGGAGATGAGGTACACTGATGTGGCGATCTAAAGTTTCCCCCATGCATTTCCTCCTGATGTCTTTTGGCATGTTTTTCTTATCTGGCTTTTCTAATGATGCTTTTTGGTTGTTTTTTTGTCGGTCACAACATATATCTCACTACATCCCAGGAGGATTTCTAATGACACAAATGGGTTTATGCACTGTAAGCATGCAAGGACAAGGACTTTGGGAAAAGAATGACTTATTGGGGACATCGTACGAGGCTGTTCTGGAAAGCTACAGCAGTTATAGACACTTGTCTGCCCGTCCTTGGCATTTCAATTCGAACGTAGCACCTACAGCAGGTGGTCTGCTTCTCCTCCCTTGGGTCAGAGCGATTCATCATGGAAAGATGGAATACGTTAACATTAAGATTATGTTAAACCATCCTCCAAGGACCCAGAGTATACAATCAATTTCTGTAATCAGTGACTTATGAATGGTAATGTGGTAATGAATCCAATATGAAAACAGTTTTGAGGCGAAGACCTACAGAAGGGCAATAAACTGAGCCAAATTTTACAAGTGTTACTTCAGGTTTTATGCTGTTGAAGGAATAGTTCACCCAACAATGTACATCTAATCTTTCTCACACAAACATAGAATTACTTTTTGTTCTGTGGAACACAGAAAGATGATTTTTGAAGAAAGTACACTACTGTTCAAAGGTCAAAAGTTTGGGGTTATTTATTTATTTATTTTA
>NW_015617270.1:0-1050 GCF_001515605.1 Sinocyclocheilus anshuiensis
TTAACCATTTAAACATTTAAGCACTTTATGTGTTTAAAGGTTTTAAACGAGTCACTTTAGATTACACAATAATGGTTGCGTTCTCTGGCTCACTGGCAAGCTTAATTACAATACTGAACTTAACATTGACCTCTAGAGGTTTAATTAAGAAGTTACCATAAAAATGTCATTGTCATGAAGTAGTTTTTTTTTTTATTAAAAATGTGTTAACTCATAGAGTGTGGTTTTATCATATTATGTTATTATATTAATAGTCTGGCTTTTGTGAATTTAAAAAGGGTGTTTTTTCAACCCTCCCTTTGACGTGTTTCTGGTATTGGTAAGCTATAAATGGCCTTTTATGTCCCAGGCACTTCACAAGTTTTTAAAGTTCACACTATTGTCATTGTCGCTCCCAATACACTTGCTCACCTTTTACCCTGCCAGTGTTTTTCTTGTCTTTGTCCTCATTTATAACACTTGTGGAGTCTTCACAGTAATCTTTTGGAGATCTCTTACAGAACTGGATCTTTCAAACCCTGCTCCAATAACAACAAAAAACTCAGTTGAAGTTGGATTTATGTGTGAAGTATACTTAAATCTGATATATTTCATCAATCAGTGTGTGTTAGTGTCTCACAACTGGACAGGACTTACCACAGTTTGGGCATAGGTGGCGCTAGTGGGCTTAGTTCAGTAAATCCAACCTCAAGGGTCAAAGCTTGCATTTTGGGCAAAATGCCTCAAGTAGCATGCCCGTGAAGAACAAAACATTCATTTTACATTCCGATTGACTACTAGTACTACCAGTAGAAAAATCTGACAAAACATGACTTGACATCTGATTTGAGAGTCATTTACCTATGCTGGCTCAAAGGGTGACCCTATGGGTTTTTTTGTGTTGGAAAGGGCTCCTAAATGTCAAGGGTGAACAGCTCACTGCTTAATTTTTAACATCAACACATAGGGCTGATTGGCCTCCAGCTCATCAATGGCAAGAATGAATCGGCGCACATCAGTGATGCCGTTGCTGTCGTAGCCCAGTCCATCCAAGAGCTCTTTGAGAAAGAG
>NW_015617271.1:0-1032 GCF_001515605.1 Sinocyclocheilus anshuiensis
TAGATAGATAGATAGATAGATAGATAGATAGATAGATAGCTTTACTTATTTTTTTTTTTTAATGAACCTCAGATTTTTTGTTGTAAATCGAAAAGTAATGTGTTACTTTACTGATTACGTAATTTATCTTATTACGTAACTTGCAGTACTTTTAATGTGTTAACCCCCATCACTGGCCTTAGCAATCTAGTAATCACCTACAAAAATACTGCCAGAAACCTCTGCACAGACTAGTACCACTCACTTTTTTTTTTTTTCATAAAATTAAAAAAATGTAGTTCCTTTACATTGTTCCATATCAAAAGCTCCCATCAGGTGAAATCTCCACCCCCTTTCCTTCTCCCATAATTCCGTATTCACTTTTAACCCTGGGAAACTGCTTCTGTGCTGTCTCAAACAAACACAAACTATCTAACTGACTAATGGACCCAAGGGAGCTGACCTTTGAACCCATGGAAGGTCAACCTTCAACACCATAGTGTCTTTTTGTCATGCACCAACAAATGCTCCCTCAAAAAGCTATCTGGTATCTGCCATGAAAAGGAGGATTCTGGGGCAGGTAGACAATCCTATGCTTGAATGCAGAATTATTTTGAGAGCATTCTGGGTTAAAGACAATGGATATTGTAAATCCAGATTTAGCAAATCCAATGCAGGAATACTGAACCTGCATTGTTTACTTCACAGTCATCAAGAAACGCTAGATGGACCATTCTACAGTTAATTCCATGTGATATAATTTGAACAAGTATGTCATACACACAATAAATAGGCAGTGAGCACTACACTAGTATTCCATTCTGGAGAGAATGGAGAAATGGGAAAGGCAGTATCTTAGGGGAAAGTTGAATTTACTGCTTTAAATGCTTTAAGAGTGCAATGCAGAATGCTGTATATAAATCAGGAAGTTGATCTGGCTGCTGTACTGGGCGTCTTCAATGTCTTATCTGAGCTGGATACACTGAGCACTGGAGAGTCTGCAGTGATATAAATAATGCCTATTGATTTCAGCGAAGCTGGGACACTGGAGGC
>NW_015617272.1:0-1051 GCF_001515605.1 Sinocyclocheilus anshuiensis
AGTTTCAGGTTATATTTTGGAGAGCCCTATTCATAGAAAGTTGCACTGATCCTCCAGCTTATTTAGCCATGACTTTTCTGTATTATAGATCTGTAATGAAATGGCAGGTCCTAGAGTGTTTTTTTTCTTCTTTTTCCTGGAGCAGGTAATAAAATATTCAGTATTTTTCTCCAGCCAGGATGGTGGCACGGGCTTTGTTACTGTTGGTCTGACACAGACATCCCAGGACAGCATATCTATATGATCAAAATGCCTGTACAACAAACTGATGATAAGTGACTAGTGACCTCACCACTGCCATCATACCAACCATACACAGACGTGTAACAAACATGGACACACTCACAGTGGTCTTGCAGCTGGCGAAAGTTAACTTTTTGGTTAGCACATCAAAATTGCTTTGTATCTGTCAGATTATTTTTTCCTTGCAGGCCTGTCAATTTTTGTGTTTATATTCCACTGCCTTGCTGATATCTATTGTATCTGCTTAGTCCAACAGAAACAGGATGTGTGATATTGTGATTCTAAGCTTTTGCAATACATAAGCACCAAAGAGGCTTTCGAATAATACGCTGAGCTGAGTAGAAGAAACTGGTCTGTTTTATTTACAGCCCAGTTTATTGGAAATATTGCTTTATCCAGAAACCTGATGCATGAGAGACTATACATGCTGCTGCAAAAAAGTAAACATGGACACTTTGTAAAAATCTCAGATGGACTACATACAATTTAATTAAATCCTGTTTAAATCCACCATCAGTACATCACAGACACATGGCAACATTTCATATTTGATTTATTGGGAGGTAATGACAGGGATCAACTGACATTTCGTTTGTTGGCAGAAAGTCTGTAGAGCAGATAATAAGATTCTCCTCCTGTGTTTGTGCGAATGAGGGCGTCTGTTTGATTCTTCTGTCTCTGTTTGAGACTTGGCTGCGAATCATTCCGAGGATTGGTTTTGGTTTTTAACAATGTATGATCAGACGATGAATGCAATCAAGACACATCTCAGCGGTTCAACTGTTGTAGTTTGACCTGAATTCAGTGA
>NW_015617273.1:0-1050 GCF_001515605.1 Sinocyclocheilus anshuiensis
ACCCCAGCGACTTAAGACTGCTTTTGTGCTGCAGGGTCATATATGATGCACAATCATACAAAGCTGCCTTGCGTTGTTGCACAGTGTCTGAAGTGTTTAACAGAGTCAGTCATTAAAAGCTGAAATGCTTCTTTTTGCAAATTGTATTGCAGTTGCCATGAAAAATAATGCACACTGGCTTCCAGCAAGAGAGTAACAGTACACAGCAGCCAATGAAATTGCAAGAAGGAAAGTTGTGATAAACGACCATGAACATGTTGTTCACTGACTTGTTGACAAGAGTCAGATTGCATTAGTATGTGAGTGAGTTCTTGATGTTGATCTTGTAACTCATGCAATTAGTTTTATGCAGTGTGCACCATGACGTCAGCATGCCAGTGTAAATATGCACACTTTTGCAAGTCCTTCTGCTTAAAAGTGACTAAATGCATAAGTGAACATTGCACAATTAACATTTTCTTAGTAGCACCTAACAGCTAGCTTCTTGTCAGGCATGTCATGTCGTTCTTGCGGTTTCAGTGTTAGTGGTAAGGTCCCTCTGATCTGTTTCTTGAGGTGTACATCACTCTCACGACTGCGGCTTCAGACCCTGTGACCCCCGTCAGGGAGCCGCTGGAGTGATGGAGCCATTCTTATATATAGCCATTTTTTATTCTTTGTGTTGTGAACTAATTTTAAGTGGTCGTTAACTATGTAGTGCACTGCTGACAGGTTTGAAAACCTTAAAAATGTATTTTATTTCAGCTAGCTGCCAATGCAACACTTCTCATTTTCATTTATTTCATTTATTTTGATGTACTAACTTGCTAAAACTGAAATAAAAATTGATTAAACTAATTTTATTATTTTTTAAATAAATAAAAAAATTAACAAATATTATTTAATTAATAATTACTCAAACTTCAATTTGAAAATAGACATAAAAAACACAAAATCTAATAAAAATGCAAACAAAATTATTAAAACTTTAACTAAAATTAAAATAAAGTATAAAATATAAACAATTTCAAAATATTAATAAAAACTATAATAGTATCTCAGTGATACTAA
>NW_015617274.1:0-1051 GCF_001515605.1 Sinocyclocheilus anshuiensis
AAAAAATCACTATTTAACAGAAATAATGTGTAAATCATCTTTACCGACATATACTGTAACAAGCTATTTTAAATACACTGTACAGGTTTATCTGTATTCATGCTTTTTTGAATCGTAAATGTGTATTTTGAAATCAGGAGTTGGTCAGAAAGCACGTCAAACTCTACACTCCTGTCCTTTGCAGTCTAGCCTGTGTAGCGTCTGATCAATAAATGAGCATTCGATATTATGTACCTAAGGTTACTTGCTGCACAATCCATACGCAGAGACTATGACACTGCCATAGCGTATGTGATATTGGTCTGAAGATTGTTTAGTGCATAAAACAAACAAAAATCTCTGAGAGACTTGCAGATATAATTTGAGAATGACTACTTTGAAGGAGTTCCTAGTCATTTTCACCGCTTCTCCAGTTTCTTAAACTTGGCCTCTGTGAATAAACACACAAACAATTACACAAGTGAAATACTAAATACTGAGAGTAGTTCAGTTACACATCGGAGTATTATATTAATCTCACAAAATGAGCTCACTACTATAACAAAAGAGGAACCAGAGCATTTATTTGGTCTTATAGCACCATCTAATGTCCATTTAATCAATTGTTCAGTGATTCATAAATTAGTAGGCCAAAAACTTGAAATATAATAAGCTGGCTCTGAATGATGGTCAATTTATTTAGAATTATAACAAATACAGTACTTTTCAATCAATACATATGATAAATTATTTGATTTCAGATGAACTGCAACAGTAAAACGGTAATAATAAACGTAGCTGAACAGCACACCAAAAATAGAAATGCTGTGTGTGTGGGTCATCTGAAGTGGGCGGCAACAGAGCAGACGGCTGTATTGATTGTGATAAGAAATCAAATAGTTGTGTTGCATCATGATTCTCTCTTTCAGACAGGGCAGAGGTGGTTCTTCGTAGAGTGCAGCAGGGATGACGTTTTTGTTGGGCAAAACCCAGAAATATTGCATATTTCTGCATTTTAGCACTTCTGGATCCATCATACTGAAGTCAATGGGTTTTTTTGACCGGGTGTTTA
>NW_015617275.1:0-1051 GCF_001515605.1 Sinocyclocheilus anshuiensis
AAGTCTCTATATATATATAGTTTAATAACCCATCTCACTCAGAAATACATCACAATATGCTAAACTTTTCACAATTTCCATTTCTTGCTGACTTTAAGGCAGGATCCTGACCTAAATGGTTCCTCAGAAGACACTGATTTGAAACACTCTACATGCAACTCGTTCAAAAGCAGCATACAGATGGATAGCACCAGTTTTAACCCAGGGCTTTTAAAATCAAGGACAACTTTTATAATGGCAGGCTGTTTGCAGACTCCCATCCTCAACATCAACCAGGACAAAATATAGCACAGGATGAACTACAGATAGACTGTGCGCACTGATAATAACAAAACAACTGCTATTACACACAAAAGATAGACCAAAGAGAAGAATACCCTAGTCATAAAAAAGTAAAAGAAGAAGAAAAAAGAACGAAAAAACAAATAAAATGTGTAGCATATTGAGGGTGTTTAACAGGTAATAATTATTTCAGTATACTGTATATACATATATACACTACATCATTTCATTTGACAGACAATAGATCTCCTTTTCTCTTCATTTACTCTCTGCAAAAGGAACACAGTGCTTGTGTGCAGCATCCACACTGATACTGAACTGAACTGAATCAACAATGAACTGACTCAAGCTGAAGAACATCATTGCCTTTTGTAGAAATAATTATAGCTGAACTGAATTTGATTCAGATTGATGAACTGGAGCTGAATAATGACACTATGGTCTTTTAGAGCTGCTTTACAGTACAATCTGAACGCCATACTTGACTTTCCATAATTGATTCTGCTATTTTCCTGTTTATTACTGTGAAACTGCTTTGACTCGATCTGTATTGTATGAAACATTACAGAAATAAAGGTGGCCTGACTTGATGCTCTAATAAGCACATCAAACAGTGCATTTTCAATTAGATGGATCAAACTTTTATCATTTCCAGTGAATTAAAAACCAGAATAAAATGCTCTTAAATGACTGGTTTTGATCAAAGCAAGCACTTTTAAAACCATCTGCACCTTTAAACATGCTTGTTTCTGTAGACAAAAATGCTAAA
>NW_015617276.1:0-1051 GCF_001515605.1 Sinocyclocheilus anshuiensis
CCAACCACCATCTGCTTACACTCATAATCATTATCGCTAGAAAATTGGATTTGCTCATGAGAATCCAGCTGAATGTCATGGGGTCAGTAAATTTTAATCATGAATAAATACTTCAGAACCTTTTATGCTCAGTGAGGTGCTCTACAAATAAGCTTTGAATGCCTTGTTTCATTCTGTTAAGCACATAGAGTATATAGGCTATATATACAATAGTGTGTGTGCATATTTTCATTTTAAACAAAGCCACAGCAACACATGGTAGAGGTGTTTTGTTCTGGAATGAAATAGCGTTTTTGAACCATTTAGTAAATAAAAAAAAGTCATTCAATGACTCACTGTAAAGGACAGTCACTTGTTTCGTTTCTGAATGAACCAGTGTTTTGAACAATTGGTTGAATGAATGATTCAATGACTTAAGAAGCACTTGTTTAGTTCCTGAGTGAATCAGCGTTTGAAATGTTACTCTCATAAAGACAATCACTTGTCGACACCTACTGGTGAGATTATGTAATTTTAAATGTTTAAATGCTTAAAATTGCAACCGCATGTCTATAAGAACTGGAAATGTTCCATTTTTAAAGACGAAGAAGGTTAATTGAAAACACTGATGTGTTAGAAGGAAGTAAATATTGAATTTCTATGTGCTATACTTTACAGATAAAGACACAGCAGAAAAGCATACCACTTAACCTAATCCCAAAGGTATGCAGTGCATTCATGCAGAACTTTTCCACATCTAAGACCAACCGATCATTTGGATCCTGACAGTAAGACCAGTAGAGAGTTGACCTTAGCAGTAATGTATGGCATAGTCCAGTTTGACCATTGTCTCCTCTTCTACCTCCAGTGGATCAGCTCTGTCATCTTTGATGTGGTTATGCTGGATGGTTCACAACAACACAAGGGAATGTAGCTCTTACATAGAAATACTCTTTTGCTTTTGACACAACTGCTGGCTGAGAGGCTGAGAAGTGATTTGCTTTTCTATTATGCCAGAAATCTAGCAGAGAAGTGCCGCTATTTATGGTCTCGAACTCTTTCCCAGGCCAAT
>NW_015617277.1:0-1051 GCF_001515605.1 Sinocyclocheilus anshuiensis
TAGCAAATCTATAATTCAGTGATCAATCATTTACGCTAATATGGCTTTATTCTGAAATTCAGAATATATATATACAGATACTAACATGCAGATAGTAAGATAATAACAGAATAGTAAGAGCCTGTTTCTTGGTATTGCTGTTTCTTTCTCAATATCTTATTTGTTATCAAAGTCAATGATTAACTGTCTCTTTCATTGTTCTGAGTCAGAGACACTCCTGTGTTTTTAACAGCAACCTACATTTTGGTGCAAAGAGTATTATACTTCTTATCAAAGAAAAAGAGTCAAGATTATTAATGCACATTTAAAAAAATGTTTTGAACTATCTTTCACAGTACAGTTTATGTGAGTATCAGACAAGGACTTTGTGTATTTGCACATAAGTGATTGCTCTCTCTCTCTCTCCCTGATGTGTTTCTGTGTAATTTGTGTTATTTTGCATTTAGATGGATATGAAGGTGCTATTAATATCAGCTCTACTAGGATTTGTCTCTCATGTCAGATCAAAAACAGGTAATACAAGTCATTTATCGCCAACAACACGGCTACTTTCTAGTGCCTTAGGGGCATTCTTTTAATGTTTAGGTTTACGAGTTTATTGTATGAATAAGTGCACTGTTTTGGCATAAATATACAAAGAAATAACTTTAAAAATACCTTCTTGAGTTATTCTGCAAAAGATCTACTTGTTGGCTTTTCTTTTCATAATGCTTTAGTCACTGGGAAATGATGACGATTTGAATCTGACTTAACATTGTACAATGTTAGATCTTGTCTTCTAAAGTTGTTGTGTATGTGTTTTGCATTCAGATAGCAATATGTGTATTTCTGCAAATGCCAAAACATGTGGAGAGTGTATTCAGATCGGGCCACAGTGTGCGTGGTGCAAAGATCCTGTAAGTTATTTTGTCTACAAAGCTTGATCGTCTTCTCTTGACTCTGGAAGATGATCTGAGTCTTACCAGAATGTGTACTTAGCAAGTCTCTGCTTGCATCTTAACAGGGTTTCAAACCTTCACGCTGTGATGACAGAGATTCTCTGGAAAAGGCT
>NW_015617278.1:0-1048 GCF_001515605.1 Sinocyclocheilus anshuiensis
AACTCCTGCGCACCAGTATGGCCAAAGATGAGCTGGCGGGACAAAATGTGAGCGCATGCAAAAGACCTGACATTTTTGTATTTATGCTATGCATATTAATTTTATTTCAGTTATACCATATCTGAGACCAGTTGTCAATTATTATGTGTGTATATTTTTTTCTTAGGCCGAGCTACAGAGGAAGCTAGAGGAGCGGAACAGGATTCTTAGCGAATATAAGGCATGTCTTGTTTTGCAAAGTATAATAATGTTTATTACAAACATTTTTCCACAATATATATAGTATGTATTCTAATTCTACTGTTCATTAGTGTTTTCAGTTGTTTTTATAGAAATGATAGAGTTTTCTAGTTTTATTGTTATTTAGTGGTAATTAATGTTTATGTTGCAACCTTAATTGAGATCCTTGTTGTATATGCAAGATTATATTAATTTGTTCTGATTGCTAAATGAATAAACTATTATCTGATATTTACACATTTAGAAATATATTACTTTTAAGCTTCAGTCTTGTTACGAGTTTTTATTAGTAGCTTGTTGTGTAGCTACCTTTTTTTTCAAAAGGGTAGCTTGACTGTAGTTGTGCTTTAATTTATGAGTAGATTATAGCTTAAAATTCTAGAATTCCTCACATTAAAGAATGCTTTTTCTAATCAAATGCTGATTTTCATCATAAAGCTTTGGTAGTTATACCACATCTATTTCTATCATATATTTAAACTTACTGTCTTTATGCTGTGCAGAAAGAACTGGGCCAAAAGGATCGGCTTCTGCAGCAGCAACAGCTGAAGCTGGATGAGACACTGCGCAAGCTGACAGACAGCAGCAGCCAGCAGGTACGACTTCAAACACAGCCCTGCAGACTCAACTCTCAACTCTCAAATGTATATAATGTACAGCTATTATTGCACATTTAGTATTTCATGTTTTATATGTATATATATATATATATATACACACACACACACATACACATACATACATACTGTGTATATATATATATATATATATATATAATATTTAATAAATATATAATAATCCATAATAT
>NW_015617279.1:0-1051 GCF_001515605.1 Sinocyclocheilus anshuiensis
CCAAAGAGAGAAGAACAATCCCTCTTCTGCACAATTCAAGACTCCTGTAAGTTTCCTGTTGAGTGATCACCAAAGTGCTCAACTCTATTTCATATTTAAATCCTTTCATAAAGAATGCAAACATGCCCACAACTTATTTTACACATATTCAGAATATCCAACACAAAAAAACACTGGGACTACTGTGACTGTTTATTACTGGGACTAAAAATTGTTTTACATTTTATTTTGCAGTTGGCTAGTAAGATTCAGTGGTCACAAAATCTGTTTAAAAAAATTCATTTGCCAATGCAGATCCTAAAAGACAAATTGGACATTATGCAGGTAATTTACAGACAAAATTGTCACATCTCATTAGTAGATTAACACAGTTTATTTTAATTTTAATGAAATTTGAGCCTGAAAAGCACCTTTTAAGAAACTTGTCTTGACTTTAAGACGCCAGAGAGGAGGAAGATTATTCAGGCATACAACAAACTTGCTGCCGTGCTGCTGGAGTATGAAATGATACATCACAAAGCTTGGGTTGATGGTGTGGAACTGGGACTATATGGTCTCAAATCTTCACTGCTGACTAGACACCCAGAAACCAAGGTTAGCAAGTTTATATCACTTCAAAACAGAATTTCAAAAGACATTATTCTTTGGCAAAATGGAACATTACATTTTAAAACAGTTAAAATTACTACAAATTCTAATTTTTAATCTGTTATTATTTATAAAAACCCAAACTATATACTCATAAAATCATAAAAAATTAAAGAAATATATTTTATTTTATTTGATCATTGAATCCTCCATTATTTGTGGATAGGTGTTCTATGTGAATCTTGACCCTCTAGTCCTGGAAGTTTTGCAAGAGGCAAAAAACATGTATACATTAGGTGCTAATGTACCTGATGTTATCTACAACATGGCTGCCAAAGAACCTCAGCTGAAGGAGTATCGTACCAAGTGAGTGCATAAAATATGTACCATACATTAAAGGAAT
Organism: Sinocyclocheilus anshuiensis; assembly: GCF_001515605.1. Taxonomy (NCBI): domain Eukaryota; kingdom Metazoa; phylum Chordata; class Actinopteri; order Cypriniformes; family Cyprinidae; genus Sinocyclocheilus; species Sinocyclocheilus anshuiensis. The sequence continues at coordinate 992 of NW_015617279.1, forward strand.
AGTTCAGCCAAAATGTATGTAGATAAGTTTGTTTCTTCATCAGAACAGATTTGGAGAAAT
>NW_015617280.1:0-1051 GCF_001515605.1 Sinocyclocheilus anshuiensis
TTTTTTTATCAAATAAGTGCAGCACTGGTGAACATAAGAGACCTTTATGTATAGAATAGATATTGTATTAGTCTGTGGTCCACAGCACAGTTAAAGGCTTTTTTAAAATGTGGGGTATGAAGTAACCCATGCAGTGAGGCAGAACTTTTAGTCAATTGAAAGCCTCTGTATGTGCACATATTAAAAAAAGTAGATGAACACAAATGTCTGCAGATTAAAAACGGCTCCGGCTGCGATGACAGATAAACAGGGGTATGTGCCGAAGGTAGAGCACATAAACGAAAAGAAACAGAAAAGGAGAGAGAAAGCTGCTCGTCTAGAAAGGGGAAACCCATCATATCAATTTCAGCCGGCCTTGCTCCATCTGTCAGTAGGTAGCGAGACCCCTCCCCCTGCCTTCAAAGCACATGAAAGATCGCCTGCAGATCACAGTCAATCAGCCACAGTCTGTTCCAGCCCGGCCCTGCCTGAGTTCACTCCACTCCAATGACTTTCACACAGCACTTCTGAAACGCTCCCTCTCTGTACAGCTCATGTACTCTGGCTGACATTATGTAGTGTGACCTTTGATATTCTTGTGAAAGTCTGGAAAGCACGCCACACTAATGAATGCACAAAATGGTTGTTTAGAGGGAGGGTAAAAGTGTGAATTGTGTGATCATTTGACATTATCAATTACAAAGCTATTACTCTGATTTTTAAGGTCAGCAGTTACTTAAGATTTTGCCTACAGTCAGTTTGGAGCTCAAACGATGATGATGACGGAATCCATGGTAAAAACAGGCTTCTTTAATTGCTGTAATATAATGTTTTATAACATGATTAGGCATTGACTTTCGAGCCCATCATGCTTGATACAAGTTGCTGTCTCATTACCTCATATAGTGCTTAAAATGAAGGCTCATTACCATACTGTTACAGTGAGTTAGATATGGAAGCCCGTTTCCGCCACTGAATAAAAAATACAAAAAGGTTATTGCGACATTTTATCTCACAATTCTGACTCTTTTCACAGAATTGTGAGATATAAACTCGCAATTGTGAGTTATAA
>NW_015617281.1:0-1051 GCF_001515605.1 Sinocyclocheilus anshuiensis
AAGATGCATAACAATAAAAATGTAAGAATAAAAATATAAAAAATTATGAAGACTGGTCAAAATACAAATATTAAAAAAATAAATAAAGATTATTTACATATTTATAGTGTTATGGATAAAATGAATGAATATGAGTGAATTTTACTGATCTATAAAGATTGCTCATAGTGAAGATTGCTCATGATGCTATATGGATGAATAGCAATATGGCCACTCGAACACTTCCGGTGGCCTCACCATCTAATGGTAGTTTAGAACGCAATAAGCAATCTAGTCATTATATCAGTGGTGAATTTGCAGAATATCGCACAAAACAGTTGGGGTGTTTCACTGAGGGGGTCTTGGGAGTCATTTAACTCTTTAATAGGGAGATGACCTGTGGAGTCAAGCATATGTGAGAATATTAAGTCTCGGGCTTTATGGTGCAACTGTTTGGAAAATATTATGGCACCATGTATATTTTGAAGCTTGGGTACTGCAAAACTACCATAGCATTAGCAGGCTATACCATGCAACTTTATTGTGCTATAGTTTCTCTGTTTATGGTACTGTCTAGAACAGTGGTCACCAACCCTTTTAAGCTCAAGATCCCTGACCTTGGCCTTTATGAAAAATGAAATCTACCTATTGAAGAATCAATAGGAAAAGACATCCCAGACTGTACTTCCAATTTGAGGCCTTTTATTTAGTATTTTAAGTGGTGATGCACCGATCATGGCTGATTCAGAATCCCCCCTTTTTTTTTTAATTAGGAAATTGGTTGATTCTGATACTGGTTGCTGATTTTTTTAAGCAAACTTATTTATTGGCTATTTGCTTTATAACAAGCAAACTGGTCTTAAACAAAAATATCTGTAGGCATTTGAAATTAGAGCCAACCACTGCATCTTAATCACAATCCAAACAAAGATGCTACACACGTTGCATGAGGCATGAGCAGTTATTTTTGATTTGAATTAGATTGTATTTCAGGATTTAAAGCAAAAACAGAATGGTCTGACTTTAGCAATCCGTGTATCATTCGATCATTCATTTTTTGATTTAATATTGA
>NW_015617282.1:0-1051 GCF_001515605.1 Sinocyclocheilus anshuiensis
CAAGAAACACACGTCTACTCCATGCGCGTACAAACCGGAAGCCCCGGCAAACTTTACTCTTAACATTTCATAAACCAACTTTCTCTCAAGGAGAAAAATGCTTTGCAGCATTTGTGGACTTTTCCCTCTCTTCATTTGCCCAGAAACACTAACACAGCATTAGTGCCCATAGAAACTCTAAACTAAGCAGGCTTTGCAGTTTGCTTTTACTCATAGAACTTGTAACACACTGAAAAGTCTATTTTCTGCATTGCAAAAAAGATTTTATTTCACAGTAAGAAACATCTTTAATGTGGGCAAGCTTTACTCTTAACATTGCATTGACCAACTTTCTCTCACCGAGAAAGGATATTTGCAGCATATGTGGACTTGCTCTCTCTTCATTTGCTCAGAACCACTAACAGAGCATTAGTGCTCATTGAAAATGTCTCGACGTTTACGTATGTAACCATGGTTCCTCGAAGGGAACGAGATGCTGCATCGAACACTTTGGGAACGCCTCCGGCAAGACACCGTACGTGGCATATGTGAAATTAGTCCAATAGCGAAGTGAGACATCACGAGCGGGGTGGTGTGAGCAACCAGGAAGCATAAAGGCGCATCCAGCAAGCGCACATGTTAGCTTCTGCGGAAGCCAGCACCTGCAGGGATGCAGGGAGTATGGCACGGAGACGCAGCGTCTCGTTTCCTTCGGGGAACCATGGTTGCATACGAAACCTCGAGACGTTCCCCTTCAGTAATTCGAGCTGCGTCGAATGCTTTTGGGACTGAGAATACCCACTGCGCCACACGAGCAAGTCCCTGTCTGGTACCTGGTGAGCACATCAAGACGAGAGGACTTGGGACCCTGGAGTACATGTCAGATCCAGACTGTAGAAATGGATGAATGTGTGCGGAGAGGACCAGCACAAACATCCTGAAGGGCCACGCCTACTGATAAGGCCTTGGAGGCTGCTATAACCCCTGGTCGAGTGCGCTCTGACCCCCATAGGTGACTGGAGCCCACAGGACTCATAGGCCAGTGTGATGGTCTCGACCACCCACCGACTCA
>NW_015617283.1:0-1051 GCF_001515605.1 Sinocyclocheilus anshuiensis
TTTTTTTTAAATGAGGTTTCGAAATTTGCAGGCATTGTGAAATTGCTAAGAGTGCCACTTTTGTATAGTTATTTTTTTTTAAGTTCCTGGAGAAGTATGAATGCAGTTCAGTAAACCTAACATAGAAGGAACCCGTTCTCTAATCATTAACATACCCACAGGAGAGTCAGGTTATATGGCGGTATTGTCCTGTGCTGGCATGCCATTATGTTATTCACTTGTGACAAATATCTATACATCCTCATGCAGTCTGCTGCTGGTCTGCAGGGCAAGATGTTTCATCCTGGAGCAGAAATGAGGTCGCAGTTGATTCATTAAGATGTTTTTGAAAATAGTCTTGAGCTAACCTCATTTCCTGTACTAATATATCTTATCAGCTCTTAAGCACTCTCTCGTTTCTTTCATGCATATCAATTATGTCTACTGAGCGGAGGAAGGATGCACTCTGTTGAGATTTAGGACTTTTGTTGAACCATTAATTTGACTGTGTTAATCATGTGTGTTGTCAGCAAGAGCCACACAGGCCCTGGAGCCCCCCTGTTGCCCCAACAGGTCCAGGTCGAGGGGCAGCTGAGGTGGATCAGGTGAGTGCCAAGCGGCCCAGAGATGACAGCCTCATGCCATTGGTCATTCCAGTCTCTGTGCCAGTGAAGCAGACTGAATCCTTGTCCCCGGATCACGAACAAGCCTCCCTCTCAGCTAGTTGGCCTTCACGGCCTTTGAGCACCCATGACATGAGCTGCTCCGATTACAAGACTTCTGTGATTGTCACTCGACGACGTTCATTGAGGAACTCTCTGTCTGAGAGCACGGGCCAGGTGAGTTCACAAACTGGCCAATCTTATCAAAACATTAAAGGGGTCATGAACTGCCTTTTGTTATTTTGAACTGATCGCTGAGGACCAATTATAATGTTATCAAGATTTTTACATCAAAAAAACATAATTTAGAAAAATTGGTCATTTTCTGTCCTGTTTTGATCTCCCTAATTTGAATAGGCATGGCGGATTGTAAACTCTGAAGTAAATGCCCACTGCTATGATTGGCTAAC
>NW_015617284.1:0-1052 GCF_001515605.1 Sinocyclocheilus anshuiensis
AAAAAAAAAAAATCCACTACAGAACATAAATGATTTTGAGTCAAAAGCTCTTCACTTTATAATTGCATTTCTTTTAATAAAGCTATTTTGTGTAAAGGGATTTCAATTAAATCGGGCCCCTTTTGTCACTTAGATGACTAACAGAAAATTGCTAAATTTAAACTGAATTCAAATGTGAACAGCAAAAACATGCAGATTGTATTTGACTGAGAACAGCAAAGGTGTTTCAGTGCTAGAATGTCCGAATATCATTTTTCAAAAACATAAAGTGCATGTTAGTCATATCACAGAGACAAACGGATGGCTCATATGCTGTGTCACATCTGTATTTATCACAGAGCACACCAGACAGGTCGAGGTGATAGTGCTGTCACGTCTGCCTCCACAACAAGTTAAGAATCTTTTATGTAGCTCCAATTTTTCCAATCAAACACTAGAGAAAGAGAGGAGGATATCTGACTATTGTAGAGAAGGAACATAATGAGTTAAATATAGAAAGAGGCAGGTTAAGTGTGTAGCAGAGAAACTGTGTGGGTTTGTTTGGAGAACACAGGAGGAAACTCACCTCACAGCCTTATTTAACAATAAACTATAGTCTTATATAAATCTGTCTATATGTTTCTGTGTCAAATAAATACTGTCCTAAATTGGTAAATTAAACGATCTGAGTTTAAAAAAATTTTTTTTTTTATATATATATTACCCAGCATCAACTGGGTTTGTATCTTTTGTGTAGGTAACTAGAAGATATTTAACTTCTTTAAATTGTGTATCTTCACAGAGCTTTTGACAGCTGCAGGAATGATTAATTAGCAGTTTGTCACAAGCAGTTTATGCTTCAAATTCAAGCAAGTAGATGTGGAACTACATATGAATTATCATATGCCAGAAGAGTCAATGTTACAGGAAAAGATTCTTTGGATGAATATGATAGTTGGAGGTGACAGAGGTAGTTGTCTGGGAGAATTTTTGTATGAGCAAAATTGAGAGCAGCCGCCCAGGAAGCCGTCTCATGCAAAGGTCAGCATGCTGCCAACTGGCTATCTCCCATA
>NW_015617285.1:0-1052 GCF_001515605.1 Sinocyclocheilus anshuiensis
CCTCCTTAGTTATATGTACTGCCTTTTGCATATTTCTCAAAACATACTCTTATTCTATCTTTGTTTTTCATATATCAGGAAATTGGCATACTGTACCTCTCTCTATGACGCTGATATAACCATGGACTGGGATTTCTGTATCTGTTTGTACCTGTTTTGTGGTAAGACTAAACAGTGCATCAGTATTCCCAGTATGTTCGTCAATGTAATGTGTAGTTTTTAAAAATGTATTAAAACTGGACGATTATACAGTAGCACCTGTTGACCAAAAGAATATCAATAATCTAAATGTGTTGTTAAAATCCTAATGATATTGTACTTATATTTTCAGACGTTTTGAATGTTTTGGTTGGTTATATTAGCCTGCTATCATTCATTTATTTTATTGCATTGCTGTCAAACAGTTTTAAGGTTTGATTGTAGTTTGAGAGACATTTATTTGTGAAAAGGAGGTAAAGGATGGCTATACATAGAACCATTAATATTTTTTGTAGTAATTCCAAATAAAACATTCTAGAAAATGACCATGTAGTTGAAAACATGTTAAAGATTAGTTTATTCAGTGCACTGAGGCATCTTCTCTTGACTTTCATTTAAACTCTCTCCATGTTGATAATTCCAAGATAGCAGCACTGTTGGGGTATTTGGAGTAGTCAATCAATATATTTAGTTGCATTCACAGCTCAAAAGTCATGAAAGCTGAATATACTGCCCCATACAATGTTCTCAGTAAAAATTAAGTTACAGTTAAACTATTACTCCACAGCATCTGTTTGGCAACTTCCTTACGAGTTTCCTATCTTCCTCTTCACTCTGTCAGTTGAGAAGTCAAACAGTCTCTTTTTATTTGTTTCCACAAAATCAATCAGTGATGATCAATCAATCATGTAACATGTTGTTTTTATAAAGTAGCTCTTACTTGATAATTAATTGCACCTAAAATAATTTATCATGATTAATCATCGAAAACTGTATGACTGATCTCAAATCTTTTGTATTCTAATTGTTTTCTTTTTATTTGTTATACAATTAACAAAAGCAAAAAAGGCCTC
>NW_015617286.1:0-1049 GCF_001515605.1 Sinocyclocheilus anshuiensis
CAAGCATCCTGTCTTTTGTTAATAGTGTTTCTTGATTATAAGGTCTTAATGATAGTATAGTTTGGGAGGGTGTAAGAGTGCTGAGCTGTACAAGTCTCTCAGTGAGAACAGGTGTTCCCAAGAGGAGGTCAGGAGTATGTGTGTGTGTGTGTTTGGGGAGGTATACGGGGAAAGCTGAGTCAGGCTCACCATGTTAGCGGGAGGTCCTGCACCATCAAACCGCCCTGTAGAATTAAAGAGCAGCAGCAATTTTCCTGTAATAAGAGAGTGTTGATGGGAAGCACATAACCAGTGATGGTTTGTAAGAAGAGATTCTTTCTTCTTGTCTCTTTTAATACTTTTTTGGCAGCCGTTGCTATCAAACAAATATCACAAGGCTGTGTAATGTGTTGTGTATTTTCACTTTTCTTTGTAATCACACAAACCCTCTTATGTCCTTAAGCTGCCATTATATTAATAAACAGAACTTGCATTTTCAAGGTAATCAAAACACTCTTTCTTTTTAGTTAATGCATCTTTTAATGAGAAAAGAATAGCAGCTCTAAAAGGAGAAGACATAATAGTGTACGGCTGTACTGTACAGAAATGGGATCATTCAAGGTCATCGGCTGTCAAACACTTGGCTGTAGAGAGACAGACTTGTAGACACACAGATGGACTTCACTTGATCCTCTGTCATTTAAATGCAGTGTCAGACTATTCTTCCTCGTGACAAAGCAATGTAAAGCACTTACAGTTATTTTATTTCTAAAAGTAGTTACTTATTACAAACAGGACAGTAATGAATTATAGTGAATTAAAACTGAAATTGTAGCATTCACAACTGCACCTGCTCCATTTCATTTGGTTGACATTCACACGTTTGACGTTTATGAAGCAGAACAGATGAGAGAAATTAAGAAAGCTAATTAAATTTAGTGATGGCGAAAAAGTAAAAACACAAAATATATATATTGTGTTTTTCTCGTGATGATAATGTTGTATTTTCAGTAGCCTTTACTCCCGTCTTCATTGTCACATGATCCTTCAGAAATCATTCTAATATGCTA
>NW_015617287.1:0-1052 GCF_001515605.1 Sinocyclocheilus anshuiensis
GAATTAAATAACTTGAAATTTAAAGCAGTTTATTTTATCCAGTTCCTAAAATGTAGTTAAATCTAACAATAAATAACAAATCAATTAACTGACAAATAAACGGATATCCTCAATTTATTTCAATTCATTATTTGTCGATTTGAATTAACTTAATTTTAGAAATATTATTTATGTTACATTTAACCATATTTTAAAACATGAATTAAACCATTTTAAAAGTGGCTTTTATGGATTTATTCATTTGAACATTGATTTATTTACATTTTTTCTTTTATGTAAAAAAAAACTGATTAATGATTCCTTCATTTTTTTTTTTTTAAGTGGCACTTGTAAACATCCATTAATTAAAATGCAATGAGACATTGCAATAGACATGGATAACATGATGACTGAATCATTTCAGTTTCTTTTACACTTATACAGCACTATCTGTGTCAAACCACCACCATACTGCAGTTACATGAAACACAAGACTGGCTGACTTGCCAAAAGTGGCAACTGTGACAATTACAAAGTGCTGCGGTATAGTAGCATGCATAGCAGAGTTAGATGAAGAGGAGGCAGGTGATCAGTCTTAAGCTTGCCTGTAGAGAGTTACCACGTGGCTGACTAACAAAGACAGATTAGCATCCTGAAGGTATGGCGTTAAGCTAGAGATCCTCAACGTGACTTAGTGTGGCTAACGTACCGTAGGGTTAAAGAAATCACACAATGTGTTGGGGAAGACATCCATCTTCGGCTTTCTTATAAAACTCCAAGTAACTCAGTTATCAACAAAAGAAGATGATTACATTTTGATGCTAAATGCTAATATACATCACTGTGGCGAAAAAAAAAATCATCTCGCAGATTGCATTTGAAAAGAGCAGTGTTTGCAAAGCCAAACTCTAAAATCATTAGAGTGCCCTCTCCTTGAAGGGTGAGTAATACTTGAGATGCAGGATGTTTCCTCTTCTGTCAAGCTTTTCAGCAGAGCGCACATCCCTCATAGGAGGTTCTCTTTACCGTATTGACTGGGGATAAGTTTGTCACTGGATCCGGATTAAAGTCTT
>NW_015617288.1:0-1052 GCF_001515605.1 Sinocyclocheilus anshuiensis
AGGACGCGTCCTGGGAAAATGGCACGTATGGTCACCCTAACACAGCAACACCCTATAAACCACCCAGAACACCCCAGCAACCACACAGCAACACCCTATAAACCACCCAGAACACCCTAGCAACCACAAGGCAACACTCCACAAGCCACTCACACCAGCAACCACATAGCAACACCCTATAAGCCACCCAGAACCACATAATAACGCCCTATAAACCACCTAAAACACTCCAGCAACCACATAGTAATGCCCTAGAAACTACCCAGAACATCCCAGCAACCACATAGCAACACCCTACAAGCCACCCAAAACACCCCAGCAACCACATAGCAACACCCTACAAACCACCCAAAACACCCTAGCCACCACAAAGCAACACTCCACAAGCCACTCACACCAGGAACCACATAGCAACATTTGAGATTGCTGGGAACTTTTTCTCAGGGGAAACATCCGAGAAGCAAAAGTCTTAATTTGCTCTCCATTTAATCTCATTGCTCAGTTGTTGCTACTACAGCAATGAAAGAGATCAGATCTCCTTTGTGGTTTCTCCTTCCCTTTGGGAACAGGACAGATGTCAGACAGAAAGAGAGAGATACAGAAGATGGTAGAGCAAAAGCTACAGGCAGACGATATCTGGGAAATCGTCCTGCTCAGTGCAGACTTCAGGAAAGATTGGGATTGACCTAGCAAGATTACCAGTGTTTATTTTATTTATTTCCGGAGGTTAAAACTTCGTGTGAAAGCACAGCAGGGCTCCAGCTTCAAACAGCTCAACTAGTGCTGGGAGACAAACGCCGTGCCACTACTCGGCCACGCTCTCAGAAAAACAGAAAGAGGGAAAAACACTTCGCAAAAGACTAACCAGATTAATCGTCATGCTTTATTTTAGCAACGAAAATATCATCTTCACAAAAGAGCCAAGCACGAGGGCCGAACGGCACAGATGAAGATGTAAAAATACAGGCATCTGGAGAATCTTGTCATAAAGACGCCACACGTGACTGGTCTTTCCGAACACTTCAAAAGCTCCTGCCGTGGAATCAGCACAG
>NW_015617289.1:0-1052 GCF_001515605.1 Sinocyclocheilus anshuiensis
GGACTTTCCAGGCTATTGGGGAAACTTCACTGGATTCACAGAACAGCAGTATGTCCCCTGGTTTACTGTTTATGAAAGGAATGTCCTTAATGACATTCCAAACCCATGTTCATTTATGTCTTTGTGGAACACAAAAGGAGAAGTTTATCTGAATGTTCCTGCTGCTCTTTTCAACACGATAAATGAGTGACCTTTAAGCTCCAAAAGAGGGGGGAAAAAGCTTCACAAGTCTGTAATCGCACATAAAACATTCTACATAACTTCTTGTTTTGTGTTCAATGGAATGCCATATGGGTTTGGAACTGTGTTTGGGTAAGTGATGTTGGAATTTTCATTTTTAAGTAAATTTCTCATGATAATTGCATATGATTCTCCATCTTTAGGTTGGCTGACATGGGACTGGAGACGTTTAAACTATCTGAGCTCTTCAGCAGTATCCTGATCCCAGGCTTCTTCCTGTTGGCCTGTATTCTACAGCTTCACTACTTCCATAAGCCCTTCATGAAGATCACAGATCTGGAGAATGTTACTCCCATCCACAGGCATGAACATTACCTCTAAACAAATGCATTCATATATCTTAGATTAGGTTATTTTACTAAAATGAAATGCGTTTTAGAACAATTTAAAAGCCATTATTTCGAACATTTAAAAGTTAGCATATGTAGTTACTTACGTTTTTAACACCATTAATTCTGAATGCTGTTTATAATCATAACTGTTTCATTATCTTCTGTGAGATTTCTAAAAACTAAAAAAACATTGTAATAGAACATTCAGAGCTAATACAAATGGATCAAAGCTGCAGGACTATGTAGTGAAGCACACATTGTCAATTTTATAAGTCAGATGTGTAAATAAATCTACTCCTGTCTAGTGTTATTTTTTCATATAGACATGCACATTTATTTCAATCTTCGATTTGTGACCATGTTAATTATACATATTATTAAATTTACTTGCTTTAAAAAGAAACTGGAAACATTAACTTAACATTGAGATTAATCATAAATATATAGTTTAGTCATGAAACTCTAGATGGTGCAGGCTGA
>NW_015617290.1:0-1052 GCF_001515605.1 Sinocyclocheilus anshuiensis
TTTTTCCTCCATATTCTCACTGTATCAGACTACATGAGCCATAAAAGCCTGATGCATCACATAAAATGCATATGCAAAATGTTCATAAAAAATGTTTCAGTCAATGCTTCCATTTAAAATAAAATGGATTTTTTTGGACTATTATTTCATATGTCAGGCTTTACACAGGGTTAAAGCTGCACTAAACGTGACGCATGCATTTATTTATTTATTTATTTTTAAATCAGTTGTGCATCAGCACACTCGCTTTTCTCAAGTAAACACATAAATTTACACAAAATACAGATTAAACAGCATCACTGCTTCGAACTACCCAACCATGCACATGCACTGAGCTAGTGTTTGTTGCCTGCTGTCGCTTCTCTCAGTGCTCTTGGCTTCATTTATCATCCATGTGCCTTTAAAATCTGTGCAGGAGAAGTGAGTTTGTGACATAACAGATGGATGTGGATGAGAAGAGGCCAGTGAATGATCATGCGTCTCCTCCTCCTGATCTGTCCATTTAATGAGACTCAACTACAGTTTCTGTGTTTCTCTGAATCACTGATGGGTTTCTCAGAGAGCGGATCTGTGTCTCGGTGCCGTGGCTGGAGTTCTTTATTAGAGTGACTGGGACCTTTCTGCTCGGATCGGGCTGCTGGGATTCACGCGACGGCTGTGAACTCGCTGGGTTTTATCGGCCGCTGCAGAGAGGCAGAAGCCTTGCTTTTGTCTCTTCAAAACCGATTAATGAGTCCCGATGCTTTACAGAAACACACAGAAAATATGCATGGAAATCAAGCTTAATAATAAGAGCTAGCGCTGAAAATCACCACACGAGGCAGCAGAGAGTTAAAAATGCTTTTGTTAATTAAAAGACCAATTCATTGACGTTGTTTACTTTACCCATATGTTGATCCAAATTTTAAAACCCAAATCCATGTACTGTTTTTAACTCTTCAGGATTTTGTACTCCAAGTCAAATGATGCTTTATGTGAAGAACAGACTCTAATTTAAGCACTTCACTTGTTTCTATTTGTTTCTCTGTTTCTGCTGGGATTGACATCCCGTG
>NW_015617291.1:0-1051 GCF_001515605.1 Sinocyclocheilus anshuiensis
AACACCTTCCATTTAAAGGTCAACTTCACCAATTCAGTTTGACACAATGGAGTGTTTTCATCAAAGCCCGTTTTATAATGGCAGCCCTTCTGTCATGAATGAAGGTGTGAAGCTGTGAGCAGCTCCACCAATGGCTCTGTGAATATATGCAGCAGCCAACTCCCATAGAAACAAAGAGCTGTTTAGCACATTTAATTACAGCCATTCCCAACACTTCGCTACTTCCTGTGATGCCAATTACCAGAATGGCCAATTTAATTCTCATAGCCAGTATACAGATTGCTGCTGTGTGGCTGAAGCGGATATTTAGTCTACCACAATACCGATAGTATACAACAGTTATAAAATTGTATGCAAAAGTTATACAACAGTTATAACAGTTGAAACCTAAAATACAGTTTCAACTGTTAAAGTCAATTCAGTCTTTTAATAATACAAAAAGTCACTTCATCTCCAATGTTCAGTATTACAAAATTAAAGTTTTCTGTGTGTGCATTTTATATGATAAATCAAAGTCTGTTTTTATCAATTAGGGAAGTAGGACCAGAAACCAAAGAACTCAAAGTAAGACTTGTGGAGAAGAACAGCAAAGGAGAACGTGAGTCACTTTTCAGTGCCTGTCATTCAATAGTTCATCCAGCACTATAAGAAATGTATTGATTTCAGATGATCTGGTGAATGATTAAAGACTGATATTCTCCATTCTGTTTGTCTGCTGATTAATTGGTTTTCTTTTTCCTGTTTGACAGAGTTTCTGCCTGGTTGTGCTTCCTTACAACTGGATCTCTCTAAGAGAATTCCTAATGGACACCATAAACTGTCCATCGCACCAGGTCATGGTCTGGCTCCAACTGCAATTGTAACATTAGAAGTAAGGACAGCATAAAGTATAATTCAGGTTTTATATTTTATATGCACTAACTTTCAAAAGTTTGGGGATGGTAAGACTAATCTTTTGGTAAGAAGTATTTTATGCTCACCAAAGTTGCATCTATTTGACAAAAATAAAACAGTAAAACAGTAATATTGTGAAATATTATTACAATTTAAA
>NW_015617292.1:0-1053 GCF_001515605.1 Sinocyclocheilus anshuiensis
GATGAGTTTGGTGTGGAAGAACTTGACTGGCCCACACAGAGCCCTATATTTAGAATGCAATGTCCCTGTTGGTGTAATGGTCAGGTATAACGCAACAATTATCCCAAACAAACCACGCACACAGTGAAGGTGCACAGCAAAGGCATTCCTTAATCCACTTGAATCAAAGCTGTTGAATTAATCTCAATTCTGGAAAGAATTTAAGGAAGTTTTGTAAGGCATTATTTCATGATTGGAAATAAAGCTTGCAAACAACTTTGTCAGTTAAATACCTTAAGTTCAGTGTTTTCTTCTTTCCAATATAATATACTGCTCATATTTTGATGGTTCAAATGAAATTGATTAAAAAAAAACAAATACTGTGCAAATATCCCATCCAGACATCACTTTTGGCCACTACAGTATATAATGGCCTTAGAATGGCCTAGATTACCAAAAAGAATTTTTGGTTTGCACGACCTAGATAAGTTTGAGTTTATTTTGTACAAACTGATTTTTTGGTAATTTGCACTACATGTAAAAAAAAGTTGTATATATTTTTGTTACAACAACCTGGGGTGCATTTCCCAAAAGCATCTATGGTTGCAAGTCCCATCGTTAACAATAGAGTTCACCGGAATTAACGACCATAGTTAGCTAATAATGCTTTTGGGAAACACACCCCAGGTTGGAAAATCCTGCTGAAAGATTAAAAGACTACACCTATTCTCTTATGTAAGCTATACAAACTGAAAATGCCTAAATAGGGTGCTGTACCTGTGTAAGTGCTCTGATTGGCCGGCACATGGCCTCATTAGCCACATTGATGAAGCCCATGGCAACATCTTCTACACTCATTTCTGAATGGTGTCCTCCTGCAGCACTACTCGATAATTGGTTAGTTGAGAGGTATTGATTAATTTCTTTTGTGAGAGTGCGGAAATGCTTCATGGTTTCCTCGGCTGAGAGAGGCTCATTTTCTCCAGGGCCAAAGATTTTTGGGAAGAAAGTAGGCAGCAGGCGGCCGAGGGCTAGATTAGCATCAGTGACGGTCAGAGGACCACCTGAACCAGG
>NW_015617293.1:0-1053 GCF_001515605.1 Sinocyclocheilus anshuiensis
TTTTTTTTTTCATTAGATTTACGGGGATTTGTCATTTGGATTGCCATTGTTTCAGTCAGCATGGTTTTTATCATCCTTTTCCTGTTTATACCGCCTTGTCACGGTAAGACTACTGTTGTATTTTATCTTTTAAAACATTTCAAATGAATTTCTTTCATCTGTGCTTACCATTTGGTTAAAACTCAAAACAAACATTTTAAAAACTTGAGGTGAGTTGCCATTTGCAAACTTTCATATTGTGACATATATATTTTTGAGTGAAACCATGAATTTGATTGAATTTGATTGGATTGTTAAACAAAAAATAACTAAAAGGATCCAGACCTAAATGTGATTTTGTTAAAACAATGCTTAAATAATTTAAAATGCTTAAATGATGCTATTTGTTAACATTATCCAGCAACCTGTGCTGCCTGAGTCACATCAGCAGAAAAGGAAAGAGCATTTTGATTATGAAGATATATATATATATATTTTTTAGAATAACACACACTCGTGAAATGTTCACAATAAAACTTGGAATCTGTATTAATAAAGTAAATAGGGCCAATTATGATTTCATGTTTACTGTAAATGATTGTCACTGTTGTTCTCAAAGATTATTGTGCTGCTTGCTATGGGAGACACAAGACTTCCAGAGTAAGTTTATTTTCTTAATTCCTTGTGAAAAATATTAATGTGCAACATCACAGACAAATCAAATAGATTTTTAGTGATCAACTTCAGCTATGTTTTAAAATGTACATTCAATTATTAGCATTTTTCCTGTTTTGCCTCCCTCAGAAATGACAGTCGATTCTAAATCCCAGCTTTACTGAAGCAACTGGAGCTCTTAACTATCTGTGCCTTCATAACTTTGACTGTTGCTTTTGGACCTCTGTGTCTGCTGGGCCATGCAGATAGTGTTGGAACTTCATCCTCCAGTTCTGAATCTACTGTTAAGTATGCAAATATTTTATTTTCAAAGAGGGACAAGATGAGAATCTCTTCTGCTTAATTAATTTTTATTTTTTGGCCAAGACTGGCATGGAGAGAAGTACTGAGAAGAGGAGC
>NW_015617294.1:0-1031 GCF_001515605.1 Sinocyclocheilus anshuiensis
AGATAGATAGATAGATAGATAGATAGATAGATAGATAGATACTCAATTCAAATTCAGGAACTGAATTGTAATTTAAAGGTAATTCTCAATTAATTTCCAAATGGCACACACCCTGGTGACATATTACTGTTTGACGTATTCATTGTTGCGTACTGCATAGATCCACATATTATGTTTAAAAGTTAGACATGCAGTTCATAGTATATACTGTGCAGTATGCAGTACACGTTACTGTATTCCAAACACAGTCACTGTTCTAAACAATACTAGCTTAAATCTTCTAATAAAGATCAAATTAAAAAGTGGATTGTTGCAACTGGGCAAAAATGGGAAATAAGAATAGAAGGATCTAAAAAAGGGAAGAATAAAATTCACATGCATCGACTAATGAAGAAAATGAATTCAGGAGAAATGCACTGAGAAACAATGATGTCAACCTGTGCCAGAACATTCACCTGAGAAGCCCGTCTGTTCCTCTCACACACACTTAGAGAGGATTAACCACAAAAGCGGCTAATATCAGGGTTTCAGATGGCACATTCTCTTCTTTAGTGTGAGAATTGCATCTATTCATAAGCATTTCCTTTCACCGGCCTGAGCTGAACGAGGCTAATACCGAGGCCTTCACAAGCCACACCGACAAAGAACATATGTGAAAAACCAAAGGCTTTCACGGATTAACCCACTTATGTCATTTAACCCCTTTTGACAAACACAGCCAGGTGGGATAAACACTCGCCAGAGGACAGACGTTAAAACCCGCATGCAAGCGCCAGGCAGCGGTCGTCTTCATCTGGGTCTTTAATCAGAGACTTTAACCTCTCGGGGTTCGTCTCTAAACACGCCGCTGGGACAAAAGCTGCTAATTGCCCCCCTCCTTCATTCTGCTGACAGATAATATTGTTTTATTGTCCAGAGGTCACTGGGGCAGAGGAGGAGAGTAGAGGCTGTATTAATGGGTAAAAAGATCCCATAGGGACCATCGTCCACTTACTGTCCACTACTGTCCAAAACACCGTCCTAACCATCCC
>NW_015617295.1:0-1048 GCF_001515605.1 Sinocyclocheilus anshuiensis
CTTGTCTACATTGGGGTGATATATTTTGGTCATGAAGCGTACTTTCGGAGCTGCCATGGGATATTCTTCAGGAAGAAAGAGTTCAAGTTTAAAAGTTCCTCCCTCAAATGGGGAGTCTTGAGGTCCGGCGATGACCACATGGAAGTAGCGAGCGTTCCCCTCATCTGGCTCTGCCTTTATACCTGGCACCGGCTCTGCCAACAAACGCTGAGTTTCCTACACACACAGACATGGAAACAGGGTCAATTAGGCTGGAACATCAAGCATCTACAAACTCAGTTATTTAGCAATTAGCCAAAGCACTGGTAGTGAGACAGTCGAGTACACAGGAGTAAACAAATCAGCAGAAAGAGCTAACATGTAATGCGCACAGTGACAACAGTTTTGTGTTTTCGCTTCTCCTTGTAACGTTGCACAATGTTCATGTATAACAAACAATAATTGTCTTGCATCAACGCATTCCAATGGCAAACGAACCTGTATGGCTAGGTGATACATGGCCTGCCAGGCCATTAAGAATGTTAGGTTCTGGATTTTTAAAAATTAGATGTTAACATGACCAAGCCCAGACGCACTTTTAGCACAGATTGACAGGGTGAAAATGGCATAATTTAAACATTCTTATTGGCAGACGAAAGTATTTACCAAATGAACATGTAAACTTTGTGAACGCTTGTTCCAATCCTGTGAAAATCTGTAGCTTTCTTTCTTTTTTTTTCTCTTTTTTTTTTATTACAGCAAGCATGTATATCACTATTCGAAAGTTGGGGTCGGTAAGATATTTATTTTTGCTAGAAATTAATACTTTTTAATCAGCAAAGATGCATTCAATTGACGAACAGTGACAGTAAAGACATGTTACTGTTGCTAATGTTACAAAAGATTCATATTTCAAATAAATGCTGTTCTTTTCAACTTTCTATTAAATCAAAAAATCCTGAAAAAAATGCATCATGGTTTTCGCAAAAATAAGGAGGCTAACTCTTTTCAACATACATAAAACATTTCCTTGAGCAGCAAATCAGCATATTAGAATGATTTCTGAAGG
>NW_015617296.1:0-1053 GCF_001515605.1 Sinocyclocheilus anshuiensis
TAAATTATTAAAATAATTCTTCTGTGGTGCATATATGTTCACTGCTTGGCATTTTTCAGTGGACAAATAAAATGAAAACTACCAAGTGTTTGGAAAAAAAAAGTGTATTATCTTGTTC
Organism: Sinocyclocheilus anshuiensis; assembly: GCF_001515605.1. Lineage (NCBI taxonomy): Eukaryota > Metazoa > Chordata > Actinopteri > Cypriniformes > Cyprinidae > Sinocyclocheilus > Sinocyclocheilus anshuiensis. The sequence goes on from NW_015617296.1 coordinate 119, forward strand.
CCTCCATTTCCCCAGTACTGACAGAGATTGACAAGATGCTCCTGTCAGAGAGAGGAAACAGGGTTGTGATGCCTTTAAAAGCTAAGACACCTTGCTGAGATTTCTGAAATGTCCCAGGGTAGCTTCAATCTTGCCTCCATAATGCCCCGCAGAGCTCCAAATGGGAAGAGTAATCCATAGCAATATTTGCTGGTGTGTCTGAAAATATCAGCGACTGAAAAACATGGAACTTTTGGAATGAAAAATGAAAAATGTTTCTCTACTTCTGTCTCCTGTGGACAAGCTTCAACAATTTGACAATGAATCAATACACATTTTCTCTACTTCAAGTTTGAAAGCGACGTAAGGTGAGAGACAGGCCAGCCGGTGCATGAAAGCACAAGGCTTTTTAAAGTAACTCAACCATTTTATAATTATCTGTGTTTGCCATCATTACTATTGTTATTTGAATATGAAATAAGATGAATATCTCAAACATGGCTTTGTTTGAGGATGCTTAGATTAACACTATAATTGTATTCCCTAGTAAAAAAGAAGTACACAAATACTTAAAGTATAATTCAAAAGAATATACTAGTACTTTATAAGAATATACATAAGTGCAGACTGAATGCATTGTTTACAAACACTCCATTGAATGTTAATAGCAATTAAATCAAAACAAAACATATGCAGTTAGTTCTACTTTAGAGTGCTATAGTTCACCCAAAAATGGAAATGCAGCCATCATTTACTCACCATCTACTTGCTCCAAACCTTTATGAGTTTGTTACTTCTGCTGAACACAAAATAAAATATTTTGATAAATGCTGGTAACCAAACAGTTGACAGTAGCCATTCACTTCCACAGTATATTTTACATAGTGTGGATGTCAATGGCTACCATCAACTGTTCAACAGAAGAAAGAAACTCACACAGGTTTGAAACAAGTGGA
>NW_015617297.1:0-1053 GCF_001515605.1 Sinocyclocheilus anshuiensis
CAGTGTGGGTTTAGAAGAGGAACTTAGCGTGGTTTTCTCCTTTCGGTTAACATTAGAGAGCTTTTCAGGTGAGGGATCCTTAAACATGCCACTGAACTGGTCTCTCTTAGAGAGAGCAGCTAGAATATTCGCTGCTCTTTCCTGTTTATGGCAGAGCAGGAGAGCTTCCAGCTCATCATCCCATGCCATGTCCTGCATTCTCCTGATACGCTTCTCAAACATTTCACGAGCAGACAGTGTGACTTTGCTTTTGCTTTTGCAGGGATCATTTTCCATATCCCTCACCCTATTAGAGATCTCCATTTCTTCATCCTCGCACTGAAATGTCAGTCTGTTTCGTGAACCCCTTTTAGTGGAGCTTATGGATAACTTGTTACCATCACCACTCTTGGCAGATTTGGATTTCTCCTCTCCTGCGTTGTCGTGATCTACAGTGCAAGACAACTCAATGCCCTTTGCAAACATTTCTCCATTTTCTTTATCACATACTATATCTCCATTACTTTTCCCTTTATGTGTGGTGTCGTCCCATGCAGAAGCCTGTTTTTTAAGCTTTTGCTCTTCCAGGAATCTGGTCAATGAGAGAAAGAGATTTTCAGTTTACTATTATTTACAATAATGTGCTCAGATACATCTGTTGTCGTTTTAACGTGACCAAGGACTTCTGCAGCATGTCAGATTGACAGAACTATGCATAAACTGTAAAGGATTTTGTTCATTTTACCGTGCACAAATGAATGCCTTCCACTCTGAAACAGGTGAACAAGTGTGTGCAGCTGGGAAAATTTCACTTCATCCATTTGCAAAGTGCAAATATAAACCTTTTAGACCTTTTTAGAACATCTAAATTACAGACTGTGAGCTGACATTTGTAAACAAGGCATATCTAGCTCTTCATGTGTGTTGGTTCTTTTTTTCCAACAGCTCTGTTGATGCATTTGAAGGGCAGATTGCAACCCAACTGTGCAATCTTACTTTTTGCCTGGCACACACACAGGATTTATTGTGTTATTTCCACTCTTACACTGACTAAAATGAAGGTAAAAAAGAAAA
>NW_015617298.1:0-1053 GCF_001515605.1 Sinocyclocheilus anshuiensis
GTTTCACACTGCTCATAATTTACTTGGGGTTAACAATTACTCCTGGCTATTCATGCTGACATTTCACACTGTACGTTCCTAAACCCTGGGTTAATGTTCTTATTTGCTGTGTCACTGATTAGACAAACAAAGCATGCAAACTGTTTACATAACGGCTCTAGCATTGCACATCCTTGTATTATATCTTAATTTTACAGAATGTACTAAATTTTGAATGAAACCTTTGGTGGACTATAAAGGTCAGAATCTCTTTACTCCAATTAATGTGTTTTCCATCACCATTCTACATCTTTCTTTCCCCTCAAAGGCTGTTTATACAACCTGTGGTGTTTCCGTGATTGTCCAAAACACATGAATATAATCCATGCTATTGGCTGTCTAGCCGTAACATTTTAACACTGTATCGTTTAACACTGTACATGTTTGGCACCGCAATTGCAAGTTAAGACTGCAAAATCTGTGTTAAACTTGCTCTGCAGCATGGTTTCATAAACCTGGGTAAAAATCTGTGCTAACCCAGTTTGTAAATTACAGGTGTAACATTCTTTTAACCAGAGTTAAAAGCAGGGTTTAGATCGGGGTTAAGCATATTGTGTGAAAAGCCTTATTTGTGGTGGTAAAGGTATAAAGTGTGAAATGCTATATAGCCAGGATTAATTATTAACCCTGGATAATTTATGAGCAGTGTGAAATGTGAGGCAAGATAACCCAGGATTCTTTCTACCCAGGGTTTAGAATGAGACTGTGACAACTGTTTCAAGTGTGAAAAGTACGGTTTAGAATGATGATAAACTGGGGTTAAGGGCATTGTGAAAAATAAGTCGAAGAGCTTGTAATTAGGGTCAAAGCAATTTTTCTGATATCAATAGTGATATCAGTACAATCAAATATGTGAAAGTTGGTGGTGTGATGCTTAAGTTTTGGATTTCAAACTTTTGTCCTTTAAAATTCTGAATGGGGCAAGAATTATTGACTAAAGCTCAATTAATCTTATACTCATCCTCTCCAACTCTTATAGTGTCCTTGCTCTTTTTGACCAAACCTGTAAGAGTC
>NW_015617299.1:0-1053 GCF_001515605.1 Sinocyclocheilus anshuiensis
AATCCATAATAACACTTCCTCCAGTGAAAAAGTCCATCCCTTGTTCTATATTTGTTTAGAACCATTTTCTCTTGTAAACGGTGTTTGATCTGTGAATATTTTCTCCTGATTCAGATGAGACAACTTTTTCTACAAGAGAAAGCCATAGGATAGAGGACTCGTATTTTAGCCAGAACCAACGCCTTCTGTGGAACACAAAAAAAATAACAGATATAAAACTAATGGCCATTGAGGTCCAAATAGACCAAAAACACAGTCCATTCAATTTGAGTGCTATATTCAAAGTCATCTAAATCCGTACAATAGATTTTTGTAAGAAAACAGGCCAAAATACAGATTAGGACTATTAGGACTCATGACAATTTTCATTTTCAGGTGAACTGTCCTTTTAAAGAGTATTGCTTGAGCCGATATCCCAACAGAAATAATTCTATCGTGTTTTGTGATTTCCTGTGAATAGAGGGCATTGTAAGACTGTGATTGATTAAAGTAGTGAAATCTTCTTTTAAAACTCCACATAAACAAGCAGCACATAAACAAACTTTGAACAGTCAATCTTTTTTCTTCAGGGGGTTTTGGGCTTTTTCTTTCTCTCTAGCCCTGGATTTACAATGAGCTCTAAACCAAAGAGCTATGTTTGTTAAGAAAATTCTATACACCTCACTGCAGCTGAACTTTCTGGAAAGCAAAAACTGTACCAGTTGTGTTGCACTCATATTTTACTCTTCATGCGTCTTGGACTAATATTAAACCACTAGGTTTTGTTCATTTCTTCAGAAGAATTAAAAACAGTGCAGGAGCTTCATTGCAGCCTGCTGCTCTGTCAGTCACAGCCAAATCTCTTCAAAGGATCCCTAAAACCTCAAAGAAAAAGGCCTGGGGCCCCACTGGCTCAAATTCTGCTTTAAAATTAATTTCCATGTCGCACCACAGACAGGTGCACAGCCTGATGAAACAATTGGGGTTTTGGGTGATGAATTTGGGTTGCGTCCACATTAGGGCTGCACCATTAATCGCATGCGATATTTAACGCGCATCTTGTCAGAAAGCCGG
>NW_015617300.1:0-1053 GCF_001515605.1 Sinocyclocheilus anshuiensis
TTTGATCTGATGTAGTTTTGGATTTGTGTCTGGAGGGCTGCTCCTTGTGGTGATAGTCCCGGAGGGGAGACGGCAGTATAGCATCCTGTTCTGTGTGCTGTGTCACGCCATCCAGGCCATATGCTCTCTGCTCGCCTGGTGCCACACTGCTTCCATCTCACCAGTCTGCCCTGAGTATTGCACACAACAGCTGGCGCTGCTGTTGTGGGCACATAAAAACCCACATAAACAAGACAGGTTATAGTGAGTGTAAAGGGAGGACATTGGTATAGTATACTGTAGCACAAATACACTCCATTCCAAAACCTAGTGAGCTGCCTAGGCATTTTAAGGCATCAAAACGATGTTCCTAAGACTTTCCCGATACCTTCTTCTAAAGCATTATCACACTGTGATATGCTTTTTTTAAACAATCCATCTGAGATGGTTGACAAAGAAAAAAAAATGTTATGGTATATGATATACCAAACTCTCTCTCTCTCTATATATATATATATTTCACCACAAATTCCGCTGTTAAACACGATTAAAAAAAATAATGTGGACTGATGGCTTCAACAAAAGTATATAATATGGATTAACAACCTCATAGCTCACAGCTCAATCCAAATAATAATATATATGTAATAATATATATTTGTGTGCCATGTATTTTTTTTTTTTGATTGCTTATTGGCATAGTGCACCATTAGTTTTATGAAGCAACAAGCAACATTCTACACTAACTCCACTGAAATCTATTCAAATTTGTGTCTCCCGTGCACTTTATTTGAACAGCGCTATTTGTCGGACGGTTATTGCCTGAATAGTACATTCCAAATCAGTTACTTCTGAGGTTTCATTAATCTAGGATGCATCCTTATAAGAACCCTGTACTCCTTGGTACAGAGCCCCTTCTTGTTAACCATGTTCCACACTTTGTAGCAGGTCCTCACCTCCTGTCAGGGGTGACCAGACACAGTGAGGTATGGGCAGTGATAGTTATGTGATCCTGTGCTGTGTCTTCTTGGGAACGGCACACATAGAGGACCTTCAGTGAGGACGGACATGCAC
>NW_015617301.1:0-1051 GCF_001515605.1 Sinocyclocheilus anshuiensis
TGTGTGTGTGTGTGTGTGTATATATATATATATATATATATTTCTTTTTTTTCTCCATTTACACAATTTATGCTGAGTCACCATTAGTACCACAAAATATTTCAACAATAAAACAGAATGGACGTCAGAGAAACCGTTCAAGGGATGGGCAAACATGTCTGAGGTACAGTTTTTTTCATAGAAGAAGATGGGGACGTAAGTAAAGAGAGTCAAAATCCATATACAGCAGGCATATGCCCACAGACTACTGGAAACCTCGATGTGTGAGTTACATTTCCTGTGCCCATACTGCCACCCAGACCACAACTCCTGGGTGGTGCTGGGAATCCATATTAAAGCTGCTAAGTTTGACTAAAAATGGCCTTTGGACGTTTTAATATGACGTCGCCCATGTTTGATAAAAACAGCTGCTGTGCTTCTCTCTTAACATCTTAAATTGGACACCCGCCTGACTTTATTTTTAATGACACGTCTTTCACAATCTGAAATAAACCATTTCCCCCTCTATAGCCATGCAGAGCAAATTGCAATTAATGTTCTGGTGAATTTTAGCCGTAATTATAAAAGGCATCATTTCTGTGATGATTATCTTCCTGAGAGCACTTAGATCAGAATTTTGATTAAATCTCTGCATGCATCTCTCTCCTGCTGCTATATGGCAGCAGTTCCGAGTATAGGTATATGAAAACATCACATGTGATTCCCGCAAACGGTCCGGCTCTTCTTGGAGCTCAGCTAGAGCGGTGGAATGCCGGCTATCCAACGTGCAGGGTGTGAAAAATGTGCAATACTTTTTAGTTGGTCAACAGTCACGGACTGGCCGCGTTGCACCTCCAGGCACTGTGGATATCATGCACAGTCATGTTTCCTGAGAGATCTGCCCATTCCCTGCTGTTTATATAAGCATAAGCAAAGCAAAACAATAGGATGCTTCCAATTTTACAATGGCTAGAGCTGCCAATCCCAAATGGTATCTCAGCTTTCTGTGCGGTTAGAAATTGGATTCGTCCTCATCGCATTTTTCTTTGAAATTTTCCACTGCTGGATGGAC
>NW_015617302.1:0-1053 GCF_001515605.1 Sinocyclocheilus anshuiensis
TGGATGCGATTAATCGTTTGACAGCACTAATATATATATATATTATTAATATAGAATTAATTAATAATAATACAAATTAAACTAAATACATTATTTTAAATTGCAATAATATTTCTTGATATTAGAGTTTTTACTATGTTTTTAAGCAAATAAATCCAGCCTTTTGAGCATAAAGACATACAAGATTTTTAATGATTCAAAAACATTTAAAAAATCCTACTGAACCAAACATTTGAACAGTAGTGGTGTATGTAGATGATATATGCAAATGTTTCCATATCCCATGTCATATAAAAAGGTATCAGGCTTTAATCAACTCTCTTTGTCTCTCTCTGTTAGACTAAACAAGGGCACTCGTCCCTGTCCCCTGTCTCTGTGTCATCGGAGGTGTCCAGTATTTCCATGTCGTCCACCTCATCACGACTGAAGTATGTTTCTCTGGGGGTGCTGGTACTGCAGACCACTTCCTTGGTGCTAACAATGCGTTACTCGCGTACGCTGCAGTCCGACGGGCCGCGCTACCTGGCGTCGTCTGCCGTAGTGTGTGCTGAAGTCCTGAAGATTGCTGCATGCATGCTGCTTGTCTTCAGAGAACACAGTGAGTTTGCACCTCCTCAACTCTGATGTGTGGAAACTAATGTGTTCTGCAGTCTGTCTGTAATGCATTAGATCTCTAGATAGTAGTTATCTTTTGTTTTTCTTATATGTGTTTGTCTGTCTCCAGGGTTTCACTGTCTAATCCATATCGCTGTCAATGTTTTGTCTTTTCTTTTTCCTGGGATTTATGTCATTGTGGCTCTATGCTATGTTTATTCTATGAAAGGTTATTTTCACCATGTGGTAAAATATAAAAAAGGTAATTGTTACTGTGTGTCACGCTATGGTGAGATAAACGCACAAAGAAGATGAACATAAATGCAAATAGTCTTTAATAAATCCACACAAGGGTAGCCTAAATCCAGGACAGAACAGGCAGGAGACACACATAGGGACGTAGTAGACCGGACAAAACAGACTGCACAGACTAGGGCTTAAATACATGGGATGACGAGG
>NW_015617303.1:0-1054 GCF_001515605.1 Sinocyclocheilus anshuiensis
ATGATGGGAAAGCAAAGAAAGAGACTTTAATGAAGTCAAAGCGAGGAGTGGATAGTTGAATGAGAATACAAGAGAGGGAGACTCTTCACCTCACCCGGGTTTACGGCAGCTGGGTGGTGGTGGGTTGGAGGGGCGGAGAGTGACAGGGTCTGTAGAATAATGACTCGGTGGGGTGGCTTTGTGCCGGGCTTGAATAGAGAACTGAATGGGGCTCTTTTCTGCCACCGTGTGTGGGGTGTTTGTGGGGTGAAGGGCGAGGGGGAGGAGGAGTCGGCGTGCTCGTAACTCCTTTAGGCAGTAAGAGAGTGACTGATGTTGTATGTTTGTGTTTCCTGTCTCGGCTTTCCATTCATAGTCGCACTTCTTATTCAGTCCTCACAAACAATGAGCTGACATGTTTGAGTCAGAATACGTAGGGCTTTACTGTACATGTGACCAAGTCTTTTATCTTTTCTTCTTGTTAACACCAACCTATCGACTCCAAGCTTCACACTTCCCTTCTAGGAAACCCCTGAATATTTCACAATGAGCCAGACCTGCAGCCGAGGCTCATGCCAAGCCAACAGTGTCTTTGGCGGACAGCCTTTCCCCAGGCAGCTGTGTCTGGCAAGGTCCATTGATTGCTGAATACAGTAGCATCCATTCCAAACCCAACTGCATGATAGACATCTAGGACCATCAGTTGCTCAGTCTGTCAAAGGGCTTGCTTTGAGTTGTGCTGGCTAGAAATATATGGATATGACTTGTAAAGTTGGTCTTTTTTTTGCTCTCTGAGCTTCTTTTCTAAGTCTGACTGGCAAACCGATAGCTTGCATCAGGATCTTGAAAGAAATATGCGAAAGTTAAAAGAGTTATAAAAATCAGGAGTGAAGAGCCTTCAGCTCAGACCACCTGATGGTGCCGGTGGGGGTTTGGGTAGCTTGTCAGATTCCTTTCGGCAGGGGTCTGGAAGTGGTGGTACCAGGGCCACGTGAATAGGTCTCATGCGGTCCACCTGCCTTTGTGCTTCCTGCCTTGAAAGAGAGACTTTCTGAGGCCATGGAGATTTCCCTCA
>NW_015617304.1:0-1054 GCF_001515605.1 Sinocyclocheilus anshuiensis
AAATGGTGCACATTATGCAAAATAATAAATGTAAAATAATGTGGGTCATTGACAAATTAGTAGTTTCGTAACGACAAAAAGGAGAAATCTTTAAAAAGAGATCTAGCGTAGAACGTTTGGTATAAGTTCTAAGAAATGCAATATTTGTATTAAAGTTGGTTTCATAATAATAAAAAAAAAGTATAGGGTACAATTTTATGGGGAAAAAAGATTGAATAAATCCATTAAAAAGTAATCTAATTTCCTTGCTCCATGAATACACGTGAGTGTAAACAACCTAATCATTAGTTGATAAAAATAATAAATAATATTTTACAAAGAAACATTTAACAAAACGTGCCTTTTAAAACAATTCTTAAAACATTTTATAGTTTAAAAAAATATAATCGTTTTAAGTTTTTTTTTCTTGTCACATGGCAACCAAATGGTTTTATGCATGTAAGGTTTGCCATATTGACGCTGATTTGGTGAACAAAAAGGAGAAAGAAAATGAATCATCTTAAATTTATATTTTATTTTTTATCATTTTAGTTTAGTATTTTAATACATTTAATAATTCACCAACTAGACATTTTTGACAAAAAATATAAAAATCACATAAAAATCTGACTGCAAACTTGGGTAACACTTTATGTACTTACTATTGTAATAACAATAACTACACTGTGTAACAAGGACATCTTAAAATAAAGTATAATCAAAACATGTTAAGAGAGGTGTCATTTTCTGCATGAAATGCATTTTACTTAATAGATAACATATTTATGAATTTGCATTTGAGATGAAGAGATCTATTCATGACACTATGTCGTGCTGAATGCTCTCTGGAATGGAAATAACTGATCATCAGCTGATTATGGCGCGTGTAACCGGAGGAGCAACCTCAGCCACGATTTATGTAGTTCCCTGAGAAGCACCATGCGCTTTTTAAAGAGGGATTTAATTTGGAGTGCACTCCGGGTGCATATCAGCGCTTATGAAGATAAATGCTATCACTAGAGCGCACTGGTCCGTGGGAACTACAGCAGAATCAATCACCGCAGTTCTGGCCGCG
>NW_015617305.1:0-1054 GCF_001515605.1 Sinocyclocheilus anshuiensis
TTATTTTACATCTTGTAAAAAGGGGCATAATAGGTCACCTTTAAGAGCAGCGAGTGATTCTCTATTTTTCTGTTGTTGTTTGATTAACTTTATTAACGTAAGAAATGCATGGGTCCATTATATTGCACATCCGATATTTTCTTAACTGTTTACGTTCACTTAAGATGTAACCGACAGTTTTTACATCGATACTCAAGACTGCCACTCAACATGCGAAAGAGAACTCAATTTGGTATTTGCGTGCGGTCTAAAAGATGGCTTGCTTGTGTGTGCTTCAGGTGTGCACACACAGAGACGATCTATGACAGCGCGCGAGTACCACATCGAGATCTTTCGCGCAGTCTTGTGCTTGAACATCTTAAAATCACTTTAATGTTTAAACACAGCGTGCAGTGCTCCGCATAGAAAAGTTCAAAGCACAGAGACTCATTAATCTTTAGCTACAGAAAAAGTATAATAATTGGAACACTGAATCATCTTGGAGAGAGTTTTATCATCTTGACTGTCATAACCAAACGTGACAGTTTGAAAGCTGAATGGAGGATGACTGACAACCGCAGTGGAGAGAAGAGATTAAGTGAACTTGTATTTAACGACTTAAATATTCATCTGTACTTCACATTAAACTATGGAACTGCTTCAGAACACTTGGAATATAGTGCACGAAAACTTTGTGGTGCTTTATGTTTTTGTGCCTTTCGTGGGGCTTAACAATAACAATAGTATACGCACAATATCGGATTTGGATCGGCCTCGTCTGAACGATACCCAATCCGTCAGAAAATGGCAGTATCGGAGGCGATACCGATACAGAGTATCAGATTGGTATATCTAATATAATATAAGCTGCCTGCATGACGCACTCAGTGTGACCTACAGACGCACCTGCTGTACAAAACACTCTACAGCTCATGATCTGTCCTTCAATTCACTTCACACACAGAGATGTTTTAGAGTGTGTGATAACCAGCAGTGCTGATGCCAAAACGGCGTTGGCTCTGACCTCTTCGGATCGGGTTGATCCTGCTTGTTTGCCCATCCTGTACCGTCTTTG
>NW_015617306.1:0-1055 GCF_001515605.1 Sinocyclocheilus anshuiensis
CTGAATTTTCAGCAGCCATTACTCTAGTCTTCAGGGTCACATGATATGTCAGAAGTCATCTAACATGCTGATTTGTTGCTCAAGAAACAATAATATCAGCGTTGAAAACAGTTGCGCTGCTTAATTTTTCAGGATTCTTTAAATAAAAGGTTCAAAAGAACAGTATTTATTTGAAATAGAAAATGTTAAATAAATGGCACGAGTGTGACTTTTGATGAATTTATGCATCCTTGTGAAACGGTAGTGTTTAAAATAAAGAAAATAAATATAAATTCTGTATTTGAATTAATCCTAACCCTAATTACAAGTACAGAATGCACCCTTTTCATTAATAATATAATTGGTTCGTTTCAAGTTCATATTCCAAAAGGGCCATAAGACATGTTCTGAAGTCGTATTGCTCTGATTTAATAGGTGAGGAGGAGTCTCTAAGCAAGAGTTTCGACCTGTTTGACACCCTGGATGTGCGGTACCACAACAAGTTTTTCCGTAGCATCGGCGTGAGCGACAACGCCATCAAGGCCGAAACGCAGCACCCTGTGGACAAAGTCTACGACCTACTGCGGGTTTGGATGCAAAAAGAGGGCCTGCGGGCAAACATCAACACGTTACTACAGGCTCTGCTAGACCTGGACCAGCGTTATTCAGCAGAACACATCGCCTCCAAGGCTGTTGAACGAGGCTTCTACAAATATGAGTGATGTCTCTTCAAGATTGCAAGATATTTGTTGAGTACAAGAACTAAGTAATGGAGAGGTGTAAATTCGTTTTGATTTCTCCCCAGTGGGTCTGTGGGTCTCATTGCATGAACTTGATGTCCTGTTACGGAGACATTGGAGAATCACCTCTCTGTAGCGCCCACGTTGGGTTTAGAAGCCAACACTGGACCTTTTTTGAGGATTTACACTGGCTAGCAGCAGAGGGCGATGTGTTCCCTCTCAACCGTGCATTGTAGTGTTACTTGATGCACTGGCCTCAGGCTTTTAAACTGGTTGGTCCAAAGCCTACATATATATGTCATTAAACCTTTGGTTATGCCAAATGTTCAAACTAAA
>NW_015617307.1:0-1055 GCF_001515605.1 Sinocyclocheilus anshuiensis
TACCATTTAGCTTCCTCTTTCAGTCTTTATTTAAAATCAACAAGTTGGTAAGTTGGAGTTAGAAAAGTCAAGAGCATGAAAAAGGGAAGCAGTGAGTAGATCAGTTTTGTTGAGCACAGTTATGACACTGTCCCACTGCCCCTCTGTAGTCCCATTTAAGGCTGCAATTCACTACAAGACTTTTTAAATCTGAACAGATTTTAAAACACTGGGCATCATACACTAAACGACTGAGGATCACAACAAACTCATGCAGAAACGTGCACCTTGTTGCTAGGAGACGCGTGACAAATGAAAATGTGTGTTCTAAAATCGGCTCAAAAATATCAAACATGTTTGAAATCCTCAGACTGAATGGAATCAAAATCTGAAGCTGAAAAATGGGAGTCTGTGACCATCATACATTACGTGATTTTCTATTAAATCTGTCAACTCAGCTCTCTAGACTGGCTCTGACTTTCTGACTTCTGCAGAAAATCGGGGCAAAAATCATGTAGTGTATTCCAGCCTTTAGAAACTTATTCAAGACATTTTTTTAAATATAAAATCTCAATTGCTCAAAAACTCAAGTGCAATTGCTGATGTATTTTATGTTGTAGACTAAAAAGTGAACATATCTTGAGCTTTTGTTCAACATAGACCTTAGTCCAGGTATTTCACCAAAAACGTAAAGCACATAAGTTTTCAAAAAAACAAAAACAACAAACAAACAAACAAAAAAAAACACTGACTTTGGGACAATGGAACCGGAACTCATTTCCGGGTTTTAGGACTCATTCAGACCTCTCAGCACTACTTGAGCCAGGGCATTCTAGAAGTGAGTGTTGTTAAATGTTGTATTTTAACTAAATAATTAATTAATTAGTAAAAAAAAAAAAAAATGCATTTGTGAATTCTTGCTATTCTTGAGCAATATGATCTATTCTCTTCTTTAACAGGCAAAACAAAGCTGTTTACTTCCTCTACCCACTGGACAACACGCTCAACCCAATCTCCATGTCTAGTACCACTGAGTCCACTGTCCTCTCTCTGAGACTGCTCTCTGCTTCTCTTGC
>NW_015617308.1:0-1055 GCF_001515605.1 Sinocyclocheilus anshuiensis
AATACTTTTATTGAACAAGGAAACATAAAACTGATCAAAAGTGACACTAAAGAATTCTCTCTCACAATATAGTCTTTTTTCTCGAAAATTCAACAAAAATTTAAAATAATTTTTATATTTTAAATACACATATATATAGGTGACACCTATTTGGTTAATTCAGTTATTTAAATATTTTATAAATTAAAGTTACTCTTAATTAATTTGACTATTTTCTCTTTTTATTTGTAACTTAATGGATGCAAACCAAAAAAATAAAAAATATGGCTGTTCAAAACAAATAAGTCATTTCTGCTGAAAATGAAAGCAATAAAATCGTTTATACATTAAATAAGCATGCAGTAATACCTTTCTGGCAAATTCAGAGAATATTTAAATATTCAATGAAATAAAATATATATGGAAATTGTATTTATTTATTGATTTGTTTGTATGTTGGTTGGGAAAATGGAAAAGTGCAGTCAGGATATTATTTAAGAAAGTCTTACAGGTAGAATAAATTATGGGACAATATGACTAGTGAGTAAATGATGACTATTCCTTTACGACAACTTTATGGCAACGTTCATCCAGACACTCTTGCAGTGACAGACTTAGGCAGCAGATTGACATTCATAAAGGATGGCAATAAATAATGCGCGACTGGATGGTGTTGTCATTCCGTCAGGGGTCGGCCGACGCTTCTGCTGCATGTCGCGTGAAGCTCAGGGAGTTTACGGCGCACTGGAGAGTCACACATCTCCCAGAGCAATCATGATTTCCTCTCTGCAATCTTGGACAGAGTTACTGCCAGCCAAACCATGCATTACTAATGGGATGGACGTCCTTCATAACAACTCTCCGCACAACACAGGACTCATTATTTCTATTTATGCTCACCTGCAGAAGGCAAAAGTCACCTGAAGAGCAACTTTGCTGCCTCTGTGATGAGAAATAACCCTCTGCTGCTCCATATCGCAGTTGCATCGGGCCACAAGCCGGCAGACATCTTGCTGCTGTGGCTAACCTCTGCAGAAAAGGTTTCCAGACGGGATGGCTGAAATAAGAAGGGCCCG
>NW_015617309.1:0-1055 GCF_001515605.1 Sinocyclocheilus anshuiensis
ATGGAGATATTTCTTTTGTCTGCAACCCTTTTCATATAATTATATATATTTTTTTACTTAAGCCCATTCTGTGATGTCTGTTCAATGTTCTTTAAAGGAAAAGTGCTTTCAAATTGGGGATTTCTGTTTCCTTTTACTCTCTCTTTCTTCTAACATAAAAGTAGCTGGAAGTTTATTCTTGTAGGTTATTTTCTCTCTTTTCTGATCTGTCTCTTTCATTAGCATTGGTTCATTGTTTATTTTCTCTCTTCAGTCTCTATTTCATTAGTTTATTTTGTAAGAGTTCTTGCTTTGTTCTTCTCCTTTCTTTTCAAATTTCTCGCATGTGACAGATCTGCATGGCGTTTTTAATCTTTTAGTTTCTGTCCCAAAAAAAAACTTGATTAATTTCCTCTCTGTGCTCTGTATGGACATACAGTATGTGCCTTTTAAAGAGTACTCAAACTGTATCATGCAGGTAGCAGATTATTGATGCGGCCTTGATTTTCTTTAGAAAAATAACAACAACTTTGCTTTGTCTGCTCGCAGATCTCGCCATCACGTCCTGGGGTTGAGGGTTTAAACAAAATGGTGATCGTCCAGGACTCGATATCCAATAAGGGCAAAGGACATGCAGATTACGATTCGGGAAATGACACGTCATCTCCACTGTCAAGTAAAACTGGCATTACAAAGTCAAAGGTCTCCGGAAACGGAAAGATCTCATGCCAGGATCTGACATCTCCTGAGAAGCTTAGGCTAGTCGACGGAGACAATGCCTCAGATTCAGGCAACTCTCTAACCAGCTATGACTCTCTGGGTAAACCAGTGCTCAAAGAAAACACCCTTCACAGCTCTGTCTTCAACAAGCTCAAAGGGTGAGGCTGTTTTGAATGCATTTTACACCAACTTTACATCGGTCTGAACTCCTTCTATTACAGTTACAGTAAGAGTAAGTAAACAGAATATATGCTATACATCAGATGTACCACTGTCTAAAATACCATTAAACCTTGACATAAACATAAACGATACACTGTAAAAAATGACCTTGAATTTAACGGTAAAAGACTGTA
>NW_015617310.1:0-1054 GCF_001515605.1 Sinocyclocheilus anshuiensis
ACTACTACTACTACTACTACTAATAATAATAATAATAATAAACATTTACAATAATTTCTAATTATTTTTAGAATGAATGACCGCAACTGACCAATTAGAGACAAGTAATGGGCCACTATACCACGCCTATTTTATAAACCTAAAATGGCCCTCTTCCAACAGCAGCACATCACGTGCTTGTTTCTTCCGGTTCATGCAGCGGCTCCGTAACATGTCGTCACCGGGCATGTGCCGCTCTTGGTTGTGCTAGTATGGCGGTGCCGTGGAGCCGATGCTGGAGGAGCGGCGCTGGAGCGGCTGTGCTGCTGGACTGGTGTTGCGGGTTCAGCAGAAGAGCTTTCACTCATGCGGCTTCAGGAGGCGGAAGAACAGAGGGCTCCACCGCTGCGACCCAGGTAGCGTCCACACTGATGCACAGACATGAAGGTCACCAGTGTGAGCCAATGAATGACAGACAACTGCCTTGCAGTATTACACTAAGTTTACATTAGGAGTGCGAATGTTTTGCGTTGTAACCGTGTTAAAATCCTTATATCATATAATGTATATGAAGTCGTTTTTATAAGAACGAAAGGAGTCTTGACTGAACTGCGTTAAAGGTTAAGAACTCGTGTATGAGAGACACTCCCACTGCGAACTGTTACAGAAGAATGCTTGACAGGAAGTCTTGTGTTCCGTTTTGATGGGTACTGCACTACTTTTAGCTTTATGTGATCTAGTATTTATGTTTTTCAGGTTTTATTCCGGCAAGGCCCTGTATATAATTTTAACAAACCAATGACTATTGCAAGGTATGTCAATGTCACATATGTGTACTAATTAATATAGTACTATTACAATACTAATACATTCATTTGTATGCATAAGGACACCGGGGCACGTTGTCACCTGGGGAAGGTGTCACAAAATAACTACGAGGGTCAACATTTTAGTTATGTCTACAGTATACACTAGTTCAAAAGTCTGAATAAGAAGTAAGAGGTTTTCTTTATTTTTTATTTTTTTAAAGAAATTAGGTAACACTTTATTTTAAGGTGTCCTTGTTACACGTTAC
>NW_015617311.1:0-1055 GCF_001515605.1 Sinocyclocheilus anshuiensis
TATTTATTTATTTACTCCAACATTTACCTGTAAATCTCTTATTTAGAGAGAATAACAACATGAGTGATATATTATATATTAATTATTTTCTATATATATTACATTTGAAACCAATGTGACCAGAGTTATAGCAGGGTTCAAACCTACACCCTTTTGATAACTACCCCAAATCTTTAACTGATGCACCACACCACCCAACTTTCGCACTGCTTTCACTGCGTCTGAATTTGCGTACATCCCTGCTATATAGTACGCAAAAAGCGGCATGTCACATTTTTATGATGTCCGAATAAGTATCTAGTGTGCGCACTAGATATTTCATAAGGTCATAGTATTTCATAAGGCCATGCATCGCTATCAGATGTGAAAAGATGATAATAATTGAGTGTCTATTTTTAAGTGTAAGTGCTGTAAGTACTAAGATAGCTGTTCTTCATGGTTTCTGACGAGCAGTTGATTATTTGTGATGTACGTCTCAGTCTTAATTGTTTCAAATACAGTGTGCATGTATTGCTGTATCTATAATATATGTCGTCTGCAGACGCTGAGACGTTGTTATAGCCGGGTGAAAGAGCATGGCATTGGGAAGAGGAAGAGCAGTTACTCCATCGAGCAGCTGGAGAAGGTGTTTGGGCAGGGCGGCTGGGATTCTCAAAGCTGTCAGCCTGTGCTGATCAACAGCAGCGGGCTCTACCAGGAGATGGAGTCAGACGGCAGTACGATGGAGGACTACTCTCAGGAAGACTGGTGTAATCAGGACCTTTCTGCTGCCTTCAGTGAGGGAGACATAGAAACAGGTGAATGCAATAATCTCTTTGTAGTGCAGTTTAAAGTCATAATTGTAGTATCCTCCTCCTCTTTAAAAAAGGAGAGTTGTACAGTAGTGGTGCAACATTTTGGCAAGCATCTGAAAGATTTTAGGTACATACCTCACCAGTCCACAGTTTAGAGATAATTTAGTTACATATTTTTAACTTACAGTATATACATACACTACTGTTCAGGAGGTAAATTTTTTAAATACTTTATTCAGCAAAGACACATTAAATTGATCA
>NW_015617312.1:0-1052 GCF_001515605.1 Sinocyclocheilus anshuiensis
ATAATGTTCTTTTTAGCAGCATCATATGACCCCTTTAAGAAATGTGTTATTTAGTTCCACTGCTATGCTGATGACACCCAAATGTACTTGTCCTCCAATCCCACCTCTACTTTTCCTCCGTCTATCCTCTCAGATTGTGTAGCTGAGATTAAAGAGTGATTTACATCAAATCTTCTTAAACTAAATAGTAGTAAGACTGAAATTCTTCTTGTTGGCTCAAAAAACAATCTGGCCAATTCTAAATGTCCCTCAGTGAATAATTATAATTTTTCAGTGTCTGTGTCTAAACAGGTTAAAAGTTTGGGTTTCATTTCATTTGACAGTACTTTATCATTCGAAGCACATATAAATAATGTAATTCGCTCTGCATATTTCCACATACGTAATATTAATTGTCTTCGTCCGGCTCTTTCGGTAAAGAGCACAGCAATCCTTAAAGCAATTCGTGCTTTAGTCACTTACCGTATATAGTCTTCTCCATAAACTTCAGCTAGTACAGAATTCAGCTGCACAAATTATTTATTATTTAACTCCTATAACTGAACACATTACTCCCATATTACAACACTTGCATTGGCTCCCGGTTAAATACCGTATTAAAATCCTTCTCCTTACTTACAAGGCACTTAATAATCTTGCTCCTTCATACTTATCTGAACTTCTTCATAAATCTTGCCTTTAGGCACATCTTTTTAGGCAGGCTTTTATTCTTGTATTAGGTCTGTTTAGGCTGTAATAATTATTATTGTTGTTTAAGGTTGATTGATTCAATGTAAGGTGATTTTGAGTGTCATGAAAGGCACCTATAAATAAAATGTAATAATAATAATAATGATAATAATACAAATTTCAAAGCCTTTGTATTTATTTGTATTCATGGATTGTGTAGCATTTGGTTCAAAGTAAAAAAAAAGTTTGGAAATACAAGAAACAGAAGTCTAAATCAGTATTTTTTATTTATTTTTTGCTGTGGGGAGCATTTGGTACATTACTACGGCTGTACAGAAAGGATGTGCTGATGTTCCACACAGTCATAAATCTCTGTGTAAACA
>NW_015617313.1:0-1053 GCF_001515605.1 Sinocyclocheilus anshuiensis
TTTATGGGCTAATTTTCATTTTTGGGTGAACTAACCCTTCAATATGGATGTATCTATGTCACCAGTGTCAAACACAAATTTCCGCTTTGTGACTAGCAGAACGGACAATAAAGTTAAACTTAAACTAGACGCTCATGTGATATTTCTCACACACATTATGGGCAGAAATGAGGTTTCTGCTTTGCCAGTGAAAACACACAGAGCAACACTAACCATGAGATCTGCAGTGCTGCTATGGCACACATATATGAGTCTATCTGACCAATCAGATCCCGCCAGCGTAAGAGCGTTTATTCCCGCGACGGCTCACTCACTTTAGTGGCGTAATTGGGTTTATCGATGGCTTCGTCTCCGATGAAGAAGTCCAGGTCATCCACACCCTTCATCATCCTCCGCTGGGCCTGATCTCCCACCTTCGCCGACTCCTTGATGGCGATGCCTGACAGGAGAAAGGGATGATGGGAAGTGAGAGATGATCAGACTGCTGTCAATCAAAGAGAGGAAGTGAACACTGATACACTGACTCCAAACGAGACGCGAGCGCTGACGAGTGAGGACACAGCTTTAATATGGGGATGTTTGTAAGATGATTCTGCATTTTTGACCAAAGAATTTCCTTCATGATCACTTACATATAATGCTTACAGTAAATACAATCATCTGACACAACAGTAGACTGAAATCATAATGTAAATCATTATGATTATTTTTCCAATTAACTGTGCATCCCTAATAGAGATTTAAGTTAAAAATAGTAATAATAAGTTAGTTAAAGTGGTTTTGCGAGGTACTTTCTGAGGCTCACGTTCATCTCAGTGCTTCTTCAGCTCCCTGATCTGAGAACAAACCCTCACCATCTCGACCCTCACTACAGCCATCAAGCACACTACAGCTGTGCACTACACCCTATAGACACTACACACACTCACACACTCACTCTCACTCTCACTCACACACTCACTCTCACTCACTCTCTCTCACACACTCTCTCTCACACACACACACACGCTCACACACACACACTCACACACACACTCTCACTCACACACTCAC
>NW_015617314.1:0-1055 GCF_001515605.1 Sinocyclocheilus anshuiensis
CTAATTGGAAACCTAAATGCACGATTAAACAAAGAGAGAGAGGCATGGCGCAGCAGGAACGCTCCTCTCCACATTCCACATGAGATGTTTGCTTTAGATAGTGAAAGTTTTTTGTCCTTTCAAGAGCTTTCCTTAATTTTACTTTCTCAAGAGCCTCAGGCTAAATAGAGCAAGAGGAAATCCACCAATGGGCCTTATTGTAGAGATCTATGGAGACTTAATAATTATAATTTTTCCTCTTTTTAAACAAAAAGGGGAGTCTTTGGAATTGGCAAGAATGAAGCACTGATGCTTTTTATAGTGCATAAAAATGTTTCATTAAGAAACAATGCTTAAGTAAGATATATAACTTGTATATCTCTGTGTTTTATTAAAAAGACTAGCACATTTGCTTTCTGGATAAGTGTGATGCTGTTAAAAATAGATTTTTTTCCCCCCTGCTTATTTATGCAAAATTTAGTGAAATGTCCCCTGTTTGAATGCATTTCTGCCTTTTAAATGAATGAATCAATAACAACTGAATCACTAATACAATGTTCTTGTAGGTCCTACCTGGAGTCTGAGTGGCGTGACCTGCAGAGAACTGCATAGGAATGCACAGATCGTTGTCGATGGGAAATTTCTCGCACTGCAGCATCTCCGGCCAGGGAAAGCCATAGGTCTCCATGACCGGAGCACAGCTGTCCCGCACCGCCTCGCACAGAGACCGGCAGGGGTAGATTGGCCGGTCCAGGCACACTGGAGCGAAAAGGGAGCAGAGGAACACCTGCGTGTCAGCATGGCATCGCTTTGCCAGGAGGGGCACCCAGCTGCCCGCCTGCTGCTTCACCTCAGGCATGGTCTCGTGGTCCAGTAGGTTTGGCAGGCGCATCTTTTTGTAGCCCACATTGTAGCAGAGCCGCAGGTCGGCTGGAATATCCACACACTGTGGCTGCTTGGCATAGAAGCGGCCATTGTGGAAATTGTCCGATTGCCAGCTGTAGTAGTCGTACTCCTCTGCCGAAGCGGCCGAGGTGAGCAGAACCAGCGCTAGGGTCACAGCCTGGGTCAGAGAC
>NW_015617315.1:0-1055 GCF_001515605.1 Sinocyclocheilus anshuiensis
ACCTCAGCGACTTAAGACTGGTTTTGTGCTCCAGGGTCACATATAACATAATAAGCAGGTAAGATTTTAAGCTTTGCATTGGGGTCCTGATCATTTTTTATTTTGTGATAACAACTGGCTGGATGTTCTACCATCAAAGAGTGTTCACTAAGTCCTGAATGCATGATTGATCCATATCAAAGATAACTTTAAATAATTTTACCTCATAAAACATTAGATTTATCTCAGTGGTTCAATGATCAGCAGATAAAGTCCACATGCATTTTTCATTGCCTTCTCTGCAAATAATTGCAGTGCAATGCTTGGTAACTGCAACCAAACCCTCACAGGCAGAACGCAATGATCTTTGGGTCTGCTGAGTCAGAGAGTTTAACGGGGTCTGCTGAGGAGGGCTGGAGCTGGGATGAATGATTCGAAGAATTCTCAGTGCTGAAAAACATTAGGCACTGTTGTTGTACAACTCTTGCATTATTGACAAAGACTTTCCTGCTGAGTATAAATACATACATCAGAAGTCTAATCTTAATACACACAATGTGCTTTAGTGCCATGTCCTGCAAAGAGCACTGGAGCACTTTTTTTTTACTGAATTCAGATCAATTTTAATAGCAATAGTTTTATCCAGGTTTGTGAAGATTTGCATTGTGAGTTAAGCAATAAAAGCTTGTCTCAAACAATATTCATTCAGTATTTAATAATTCACCACTAAACATGACCTGTGCAATATAAACTAGGAATGCAGTCAATGTGCAAATGTAATTACAGATAAATCATTCTGAGCTAGTACAATAATGAAAAGTTCTCAGTTGGACACTTACCATTATAAACACCACTGATAGAAGTCTAATGTGTTTCGGCTGTTCAATCACAGCATCAGCGCCACATCATCTTCATTCTTGCGCTCCTCATCCATGCAAACACAGTATTATTCCTGCATGTAAACCTTCTTAAAGTTACTCTCATCTTAACTGGACCGGTGTATGCATGAGTTGCGTCCAAAGTCACATTGCTTAGTGACTTTCCCTGGGTTTATTCTTGAGTTTCCATTGCAAAGT
>NW_015617316.1:0-1056 GCF_001515605.1 Sinocyclocheilus anshuiensis
AAGCAAGTGTTAAAAGCCTTTCTCAGAATTAACCTTACTTTTCTTGGACTTTCTTGCAATTCATTTTAACCAGTTGATTTTTAAAGGACGTATGAAGTCCTCATATGTGCCCTAACCACATGATCCACTAAAATTTGACAACCACAAATTTGAATATGCATACTTCCATACTATACAGTAGGTAAAAACTAAATAAAAACAGTATGTGAGTAGAATAGTATGTCCGAATTTCCAGTGTTAATAAAAAAAAAACAGGCAAAAAGTATGTTAATGTCCTACTACTGATGAAATTCTTAAGTGTTCATTCTGTAAACACTGTGGTACGAAAGGTACAAAACCTGTCACTGGGGTGGTACCTTTTCAAAAGTACTAATATGTACAATTTATGTGCTAATATGCACACTTCAGTTAATAAAATGTACCTTTAAGTGTACCTTTTGAAATGGTGCTGCTCCAGTGACAGCTTTTGTACCTTTTTTTCTGAGAATGTATCCCATGAGGCCACGGGAGTGGGTTTTGTGAATGGCAGTGAAGCGGCTCAACTGGTGCTAGTATGTCACATGACAATGACAACAACACGAGTGATGTAGTACTTCTGGATTAAAATCGTACTACACACATTCATATAGATCTTATTTAGCAGTAAGTACTTATTCCAAAAAGTACCTACTCCGAGTGTATGCGATTTCAGATGCAGCCAAAGTGTACAAATACTTTTTTTCCCCCATCATGCACTGCATTTGTTCTCTGAGCAAACTGTTTAGAAGCCGTCTGCCGGGGTTTAGTGCTTGTGTTTGTGTGTGTACGTGTGTGCAAGAGCGCAACAGACATGCTGTATTAATGTATGCCTGCTTAGAAAGGTTGCTACAGAGATAGCTGTGTTGCCTTGGGATGTTGAAATGTCTTGTTTTGACATGCCTTGTCTTCCATACTAAAAAAAAAAAAAAAATAGGAGAAAAAAGACATTGCAGGCATCAGAAGACAGCACAGCTAATTAGTCACTTTTGTGCGGGAAGCGTGGTGAGATGATGTCACCGGCAGTGAAGTAATTACTAC
>NW_015617317.1:0-1056 GCF_001515605.1 Sinocyclocheilus anshuiensis
ATCGCAGAGAGGCACAAAATCACTCTCAAGGACGTTTTCTTTCACTGTACCCTGTTGGCGGAATGACCTACCTAACTCCATCCGGACAGCCAAATCCCTGACAATCTTCAAGAAACAACTGAAAACTCATCTCTTCCGTGATCAGTTAACTGCCTCCCAAAAAAAACAAAAAAATTCTATGCCTTCACTTTTTCTATTCTATTATCCTTTATCCCTTCCTGTCCTAGCTTTTAATATTTTGAATAACGACTGCAACCGTGCTGCAACTGTATAGCGTGCACTTCTCGTGTTTTATTGCCATCTTATAATAAATCGCTTGTTGTATTTCTCAATTGTAAGTCGCTTTAGATAAAAGCGTCTGCCAAATGAATAAATGTAAATGTAAATTCCGATAAATGTTCTGAGAAACAGACTGAAATGAATATGTTATTCACTGCAAATTATTTGTGTGTGTGTGTGTCCTTGTTGGAGCTTTGCTGTCTGAAACATTGAGGGAATTTTTTGGGTGAACTGCCTCTCTAATGAAAGTGAGAGTGTTTTAGGAATAGGCAGTGTGCCCCTAGTTTCCTCGAGTGAGCTAAAGAGAAATCGATATGCATCGATAAGTGGACAACGTAATATGGAAGAGGAGGGAAATAATGAAGGAAAATAAGTGGCAAAACTAACGAGCACATGAGATGAATGAATGAGTCGTGTGAGAGTTTACTGTTCAGAGATGCTTTATAAAACTCTAAATGAAAAACATCAGAAGCACAAGTTAAATGTGAGCTAAATTCATGCTAGAGTGATCAAACATTCCTTCAGTAGCCAATCTCAAGTATGAAATTACATGTTAGCTACATAGAAGCTTTGAAGCTAACTGGAATTAACTACACTTGAGGAGAGAATTCGAGGCTAAATGGTCCTTATATTCATTTATTTGAAAATGCAGTTAGGAAAACAGAATTCGGATTCTTCTCCAGTGAGCCTGTGGGGGTGGCATGTGCGTAATCCAAGCCTTGAGCTCCGGCGAAGTGCTATTTGCACACGTCATTGTCTGATGAATTCATCCCAAGT
>NW_015617318.1:0-1048 GCF_001515605.1 Sinocyclocheilus anshuiensis
TTTACTAATGTTCATAAGAGTTTGTTGTTTTCCTTTGTCTCAAACTGCAATAACATGTCAATAGTTTTCTTTTTATAGTTCTATGGTTTCATTAATGCAACAAACTATAGTTATTTAATATATAGCAGGGATATAAAACTTATATGCTCTGTTATCTTTATTTTGTGGATCAAATAGGTTTTGTGGCTCCACGTGGATTTGTTTGGTCAGATAGGGGCCAAAATGGCTCTTTTGAGGTTGAAGGTTGCAGACCCCTGACCTAGGCTTACATACCACTGTTTCCACAAATTCAGCTTACAATTTGTAACATAATATACATTTATAAAAGATAATATAATGATATTTTGTGTAACAGCATAAACATTTTTAACATGCCTCCAGTGTATTTAAAACTTGAATAGACTCCGAAAATGTGGACATTTGTCAGTAAAACGTATCTTATCTTTAATAGGAACACATTCTTTAACTTATCTTTGTGAAATAATTAATCTCTTTTTAAATCAGTCAACTGCAACTTATAACTCATATTTCATTAGTTATCAAAAACACACATTATAGTTAATAATTCGCTCCATCATCACACTAATTCTCAGCCCGCATGGTCTCCATCATTAGCATGGAATGTGTGACGAGCACACGCAATGCACAGACTGAACTTGATAAACATCCAAAAACAATAACGTGTTTACACTTTAAAGGACGACATTTACATTTCCCATTACGTCAACATGTCAAGAACGCATTCTACATTTACATGCATTTCTATACCTGATGAGGGGAGACATGAAAGTTAATAAAACTTGCTTCACCATCCGTCTCTGTTTTGTGTGAGCAGCTGCGTGCCCTTCCCAAACAGGTCAACTCTTCCCAAGGGAAAAGCAATTGATACATAATTTAAGGCTGAGCAGGGAACATCAATCGTCACAGATATTAAGACACTATAAAGTACATTCGAGAAATACATTCTCTTGTTTTCAGTACCATATTAATATAATATAATTGATTTACTATTATTATACACACACACACACACACACACACATATATA
>NW_015617319.1:0-1056 GCF_001515605.1 Sinocyclocheilus anshuiensis
TCCAGGAGGTGGTGGGCAGTGCCAATCTCATTTTCTGCCAAAACTTATGTGATTTAGAGCACATTTTGAGATGCTTCATTCATAAAGTGGTCAGGAAGTGTAATTATGCAGTTTAAAAAAAAAAATCTATTCAGCTACACAATCAGCTACACAAACAAAAATATCATGTTTGCAAATCATTGTTGGGCTCTATTATGAATTTCTAGACAAGTATAAGATTACATTGGTCTTTTTCAAAACATCTGGTTAGCAGGAGACTCCAAACATAGGTTATGTATCCCCTGATCACAGCGCAATAACACCCGCTTAAATATCATCACCCTCTCGCATCCATACAGCTCTCTTACACATCGGCTTTGTTGAACACGTGGCTGCAGAAAGGGGTTTGTATCATACGGAGCAGTTTGTCTCTGTCGGACCGCCGCATTGATTTGCTTTGTTGAGGATATGATTAGATGGATGTCCATAAACGCTGCCGTACACTGAGAAGGACATCAGATAGCTGCCTCTGAGCTCATTTCCATATTAATACACAAAAGCCCGGGGTCACTTCCTCTGTACCTGCTTTAATGAGAGTCAGCTCCAAGTTCAGAGAGGACACATTAGCTGTGACAAACCATGCTGACATTTCCTCCTGTCTGCAAAAGTGCTCTTTAAGAGCAGAGCTAAAGAGCTCTCAGAAAAACTGTTTGATTTGAATTAATCTGAATTCAAAAGGTGGCCTCAGCAATTCATCATGGATTATAAAATGAATGTTATGCTCATATGATATACATAATAAATATGTTTAATGTCTGAATAAATTATGCAATATGTCTGTATTAATGCAGTATAAATTGAAATGGTGTTACTCTACTGTGGTTTGAAATAGATGTAATGTGTATGATGAAACGCAGGTCATAGTCGAACATCATGAAAATGTCATGACGACCAGAGAGCTGAACCTAACTCTGTGGAAGGATTGCATCAGCATTTTATTAAAGTATTAGTTAACCCACAAAAAACAACCTTAATATATGAAGAGTTTGGTTCCAAAATGCTATAAATCCATTTTGA
>NW_015617320.1:0-1035 GCF_001515605.1 Sinocyclocheilus anshuiensis
AAGTAAATATGATCAGTAAATAAACAGCATGCTTTAGACGAAATACGAAACGTGTGAAGAAAAGATACAATTGCTAAAATTGCTATAACGTTAGCCTTAGCAACAGCAACACTGTAATCAGGGTACAACTAATAAAATCACTATTTATATATATAAAATCACACAAAACTGATATACTGACAGGAACGTCACGGTATAGACTACACTGTATAACGTTACTATTCAGTTCATGCTGGAGGAGTCTTTCATTCAGCTTTAATTCAAACCAGCTGTTAGCGTGGCTTCATAGCGTTAGTATTGGGTGATAAGTATATAGACATTAATACATCTGTAAACAAGTAGGCAACTCTTATGCTCTTTTAAGAAATACCAATCAGATTACATACCTTGCCAGTTAAAAAATGTTCAATGTGACTCTGCCTATTTCCGGTCCATTGAATATGGAGGTTCCCCTGAGAACGGATTTAACCTTCAAAGGTTCCGAGCCAGATATGTTGCGGTACAAATAGCTGTTGTTCTGTGGGCTATGTCTGAGTCGAATCATATATTTTCCTGTGTCAAATCCTATGGTCAAATCAGACTGAACGGATCATTCCGGTTGTTTTGGGAAGTGTAAATATCACCAAAATATGGTCAAATATGAACGGAAAATTATCATTGTCGTTGTGGATAAAAACGAATGAAATATCCAGATATTCTAAAAACTGTAAAAATAGAATAATAGTATTGTTTTATAAAACAATCTTGTGTTTTTTTTTAAACAGTCTAACATTTTCAAAACAGAGAACGAGTGTCTTTCTCACGTCTTGCTATGTCACATGTTTCTCCTGTGTCGCAGATTTCCCAGAATCTAAAACCGTGCTACTGCTATTTATTTATTTACGGAACAAATAATATTTACAACAAATTACAACAAATATACATGAAGGGATAATTTAAAAAAATTACACAATAATATACCAGATAGTCTACAGAAGAAAATAAAGAAGTAAAACAGAAGATAGATAGATAGATAGATAGATAGATAGATAGATA
>NW_015617321.1:0-1054 GCF_001515605.1 Sinocyclocheilus anshuiensis
ATATATATATTTATTTATTTATATTTTTTTGGGGGATATTTCACCCAAAAATGGTCGTTTACTCATCAAGTTGTTCTAAACTTGTATGAGTTTCTTTCTTCTGTTGAACAGAAGACATTTGAAGAATGTGTGTAAACAAACAGTTGCTGGAAGCCAGTGACTTCCATAATATGGGGCAAAAAGATGCTATGGAAATCAATGGGGTTTGGTTACCAGTGTTTTTCAAAATATCATCTTTTGTCTTCAGAAGAAGAAATAAATTCATACAGGCTTGGAACAACTTGAGAGCGAGTAAATGACCATTTTCATTTTTGGGTGAACTATCCCTTTAATTGAAGCGTTGGCGTATGGAGTTTTATAATTTGCTTGCTTTGAATCCTGCTATGTTTTAGCTAACTAAAGGCATCTCATTTCTTCAGGTCTTTTCGGTGGTGCTGGTGTGGGAAAGACTGTATTGATTATGGAGCTGATCAACAACGTGGCTAAGGCTCATGGTGGTTACTCCGTGTTTGCTGGTGTGGGAGAGAGAACCCGCGAGGGAAATGATCTCTACCATGAGATGATCGAGTCTGGTGTCATCAATCTGAAGGACACCACGTCAAAGGTAACTTGAACATCTAAAACGCCTCTGATACACCAGTTAAAATCTATTACCTGAAGAATTGCAGTAAGTTACAAACTCCTCTCGGTTCCCATTAGGTGGCGCTGGTGTACGGACAGATGAATGAGCCGCCTGGTGCCCGTGCCCGTGTGGCTCTGACTGGACTGACCGTTGCCGAATATTTCCGTGACCAGGAGGGGCAAGATGTGCTGCTCTTCATCGACAACATTTTCCGCTTCACCCAGGCTGGGTCAGAGGTCAGCGTTGGGATCATTTGGACCTGTTTTTTGTCTTTTTAATCTGAATTGAGTGTTTTATTGACTGGCTTTTATTTGATTTCTCATAGGTGTCTGCCCTGCTGGGCCGTATCCCCTCTGCTGTGGGTTATCAGCCAACTCTGGCCACTGACATGGGTACCATGCAGGAAAGAATCACCACAACCAAGAAGGGTTC
>NW_015617322.1:0-1056 GCF_001515605.1 Sinocyclocheilus anshuiensis
TTAACCATTTAAACATTTAAGCACTTTATGTGTTTAAAGGTTTTACACGCGTCACAAGATTGCACGATAATGGTTGCGTTCTCTGGTTCACTGGCAAGATTAAATACAGTTGTGAATTCAATGTTGACCCCTAGAGGTTTAATTAAGAAGTTACCATAAAAATTTTATTGTTTTGAAGTAGTTTTTATACTAAAAATGTGTGTTAACTCACAAAGTGTGGTTTTATCATATTATGTGTATTATATTAATAGTCTGGCTTTCATGAATTTAAAAAGGGTGTTTTTCAACCCTCCCTTTGACATGTTTCTGGTATTGGTGAGCTATAAATGGCCTTATGTCCCAGGCACTTCACAAGTCACACGTTTTTAATGTTCACACTATTGTCGTTGTCACTCCCAATACACTTGCTGACCTTTTACCCTTCCAGTGTATTTCTTGTCTTTGTCCACACTTAAACACTTGTGGAGTCTTCACAGTAAACTTTTGGAGATCTCTTACAGAACTGGATCTTTCAAACCCAGCTCCAGCAACAACAAAATCTCAGTTGAAGTTGGATTTATGTATGAAGTATACCTTAAATCTGATATATTTCATTAATCAGTGTGTTAGTGTCTCACCAATTGGACAGGACTTACCACAGTTTGGATGTAGGTGGTGCTGGTGGGCTCAGTTCATTAAATCCAACCTCAAGGGTCAAAGCTTGCATTTTGGGCAAAATGTCTCAAGTAACATGTCTGTGAAGAAGAAAAACATTCATTTTACATGCTGACTCTGATTGGCTAAACCTACCAGTGGAAAAAATTGACAAAACATGACTTGACATCTGATTTCAGAGTCATTTACCCATGCTGGCTCAAAAGGTGACCCTATGGGTTTTTTTTTTTGTTGGAAAGGGCTCCCTAAATGTCAAGGGTGAACAGCTCACTGCTTCATTTTTAATGTCAACACATAGGGCTGATTGGCCTCCAGCTCATCAATGGCAAGAATGAATCGGCGCACATCAGTGATGCTGTTGCTGTCGTAGCCCAGTCCATCCAAGAGCTCTTTGAGAAAGAG
>NW_015617323.1:0-1056 GCF_001515605.1 Sinocyclocheilus anshuiensis
ACAGAATTATCAAAAATTAATATCCTGAGAATGATTAAAAGTCAAAATGGCTTGCCATCTGTGCACCAATTTTATTGGATATTTGGGTTGTACAGTAGGTAAATTATCTGTAGAAAGGTCAATTAGTGAGACATCTAAAACATTCTGGTAGGTGGTCCCCAAGACCAGAACTGAAAAACACTGCCTTTGTGAGGAGAAGCTGTGTGGATTTTGATTTGTACTTGCACCTTTATTCAGCTGTCTCAACATATGCTGATAAAAGTATATCAATTATATTTATACAAGACAAAGTAAATACTTACTGGACATAGGCATTGGAAATACATCCATGCTGTCGCCAGTTGGAGCCCTTGATGTTTCTGAAATAAACATTTAAAACTCAGTTCATACCAAGAGAGACAGAGAAAAAATAGCTGCACCCTTCATATTGTATTTTCAAGACAGGAACTAAAAACTATCCAGATGCACTTCTTTTGATTGTATTTAAATTTTATACTGGGCCATATTCCACTTGAAATTATCCACCTCCAAAAATCAGTTACACATCTCACCTCTAGAAAAATAATTTCCAGTAGATGAGCCCAAGGGTGATTTAAAATGTGAAGTGGAGTGCCTTCTGTCTCTTTATACCGTATGCATAAAATCCATATTTAAAATACACAATAACTCAGTTTTTTTCTTTTCTTTTTTAAATTTGGGATGTCCCTCTGTTGCTTTTGGCTTGAATTGTAACATTGGGACTGGAGAAAGTGCTTGAAGCTCAAATTGTATAATTTGGTGGAATAATTATAGGAATGATCATTCTTTCTATGGAAACATGATGTACTACACATATGGGAATGCATGTACACTGCTCAAAAAAATTAAAGGAACACTTTGAAAACACATCAGGGGCCTCATTTATACGCAAAAGGTGTGATTTATAAAAAACAAACTTGACGGGAAAATTTGTGCACCTGCACGCAAACTTTGACCCATGCGTACGGACTTTTATTCTTGGAGAGAGAAAAATAATGAAGTAAACAACGATTTTAAACTGTTTTCATTTCATCATAT
>NW_015617324.1:0-1056 GCF_001515605.1 Sinocyclocheilus anshuiensis
GGATGGGAACATTCTAGAAGTTTCTGTAACGTTCAAAAATATTCTTTAATATCCTAGTGTTTTCTGGAACATTCCAGTCATAAAACCAAAAAAAAAAGTCTAGCGCACACTTCTGAAGTTTTGGACGACTCACTTTTGCTAACTGTTTATATTAAACTGTTGTTGTTAGCGCAATATTATGCATGCAACATGTCATTTGTATGCAGAAGTAATAACAGATAAGCTTGTATAAGCTGTCAATATCTATGTTTTGTTGTTGTTGTGGGAGCTCAAGAACTCTTGTTTGCATTTTCTTTCATTGAATGGAAAAGAGCACCATGGGCATTTTGTCAAAGATCTCTTTTTGTGTTCCAGAAGCATCATATGCATTTAGAACACCATGAGGCTGAATAAAAGAAGACAGATTTGTCATGTTTCGGTGCACTATTCTTAGATAGGAAAATACTTACTGTCTCTTTTACTCAGTTCTGTTTAACCATTGCTCTCCATTGTATCCCTCTGTTCTCTCAGTATTTCATAAATATTATCATGGCCTTACACTTACATGGAAGCACAGAGGAACTGCATGGTCTGGGTGTAATACTTCATCAGACAGAGAACGGAGGCGTCTCACTGCCTGCAGCAATGGTTCTGTGCACCAGGGAGCGCCCTATTCTCTGCCTGCTGCTGATGCTGGAAACACTGTGGCTGTGCTATGCCCTCTTCCTCATCAAGAGAAGGTCATTATGGTTAACTGTAATCACCATTAGTTGCTAATGCTTGGCCATCTGATTTAACCTACTTCATTTAAACTACATTGGTTTCAAAGAGAGAAAATAAAAACAAACAAACAGTTAATTATGGTCATATTACTATGGAAGCCCATTTCCACCACTGAATAAGACATTTAAAAAAAAACAAAAATTCTCAGAATTGTGAGTTCATATCTTGCAATTGTGACTTTTTTCCTAGAATTGTGAGTTTATATGTCGCAATCCTGACTTTGTAATATGCAATCGCGAGTTATAAAGTCAGAATTGTGAGATAAACTCACAGTTGTAAGAAAATAGTATTTTT
>NW_015617325.1:0-1056 GCF_001515605.1 Sinocyclocheilus anshuiensis
GCAAAACAGGCTAGCCTTGACTCCTTTGTTGAAACCTGCAATCATCTACATGAATGTACTTTAACTGCACAACAGCTGTAGTTTTTGTGCTAATTAGCATCTGCCTTGTGTCTAGTTAGTTTTTAACCCCAGCCATGTGCACTTATGATTCTCCTTGAGGGACTCCAGTGCGAATGTGCTAATCCTACTGTTCAAAAACAAAGAGAAAGAACCATTAATGGAGGTTGAGCGAGTGAGGAGAGTGTGAAACAAAGTAAATTGTGCACCATCGCTGAAAGGTTGTGTGGTCAGTCTCCCAGCCACCGTTCATGAAAATCTCTTGAGTGGGAATACGCTATCAAGAACAGCAAATGGCAGCTTGATCTCCAAATATAGATATTACAACCATTTGCTCAGCCAATCAGAGAACAAGAGTTATGTTAATGTTAAAGCAGTGCACAAAATGAATGAAAGAAGTTTAGGCTTTTATGTATGTGCATTTTACTGTGCAATGATCATATGTCTATGGATTCTTTTAGTTTCAAACAGGCCTGGAGATTTTTTTCTTTCATTCTCTTTCCCATGAGGCTTAGTGGTGCTGAAAGCTCATATGAGCACAATCAAGCCCTGATTGATAGCTCCTGTAGTTCACAGATTGTTGTCTTATGCTGCTGTTATTTTTCTGAGAAAACCAGAATGTGCAAACAAGCTTAAAAAAACATTCTTCTTTACAGTAACACAGTTGTTCATGGACTTGTGAAGTGTGGCATTTTGTGCCCCTAGTGTCACAAAAATAGAATTGCATTCTGTTTGGTGACTTATTTTCGAACAGGTTTCCAAAACATGTCTACTGTCTGCAATTGGTTGGACAAACAGATAAACTAAATGTATATGTCTTTATTTCTGGGACTGCATTAAAATCCATTGAAGCACTAATTCCTAAATTCGCTTTGACAGAATATTTATACCCTCTTGTCTTGGAATGGCCTTCAGGTGAATCAAAAAATTTCACCATACCACTGTGATTAAACAATGGGTATTGAAACCATTTGGTGTGGTTGTAAAACCAGATGAGTC
>NW_015617326.1:0-1057 GCF_001515605.1 Sinocyclocheilus anshuiensis
TTTTTTTTTTTTTTTCTACTAAAACAGATGTGAAACATTAACGCTGGATGGGGAGCCAGGTTACTGTGGAGTCTGTCATTAATATTCATACCTCATAGAGGTTGTATTTGACTAATGAGGTGCCATGTGGCCAGAGGAACAATTACAAGGGATGAGAGTGGCCTGGTGGGAAGGTTTATGTGCAACATGGTGCCCAAAGGTCTTGACATCTGCTTACTTTGGGCAATGACACTTTTTGACATGGACTGGCTTCTGGTCATAACATGAATGGTTGTTGTGTGACCGCCAAGGGGCATATTGCGACATAAAACATAACGAGACACAGCGAGTCTGTTTGGGGTGACATGTGCTGTTAATAAAAACATCTGCTCAGTCAGGAGTAGTGGAATGACTGCTATGGACAAATACAGAATCGCACACAATTCACAAATGGGCAATGGATTGAATGTATGCTTTATGAATTAAATGGATACTTTATTCAACTATTTAAATTATAACTACCCATTTGCAAATTATACCTTTATTTCTTCCATAGAGAACACAAAAGATATGTCCAAGCTGCTCTTTTTCATTCATTCGATTTATATGGTGACGAGTGACTGTCAATAGGGCTGAAACGATCATTCGGCATTATTGACAACGTTGACAAAAAAGAAAAAAAAATGTAATAAATAAATAATGTCGACAAATATTTTTGTTGTTGAATAGACATTAATCTCATACGACCTAATGTCCTAAGAACCTGCAATAATGCAGTTTGACCAGTGTGGAATTCAGCCTTCCCAGATGCAATTCAAGAGAAGACAACACACAGAATACACAGTTTGAGCGTAAATGCAGTCAAACCAGACACTGCTGTGAGCGGAGTTTAGAGGAATATGTAAATATGAGCTGTGCGCTTTCCTTTTACTAATGAAATAAACACACAACAAAAATGGCAGCTAAGAAAGCATCTGATCATCTGAGTTTGCACCAGCTCTGTCTTTTCATTGAGCTTCCCCTCCTCTCTTCTTGTTGTTACTGCCACTGTTTCCATGAAGAGCATTTTAGTCTTTCC
>NW_015617327.1:0-1057 GCF_001515605.1 Sinocyclocheilus anshuiensis
CACATGATTTAGCCAGTTTTCTGAAGTGATTCAATTTGTTTGGGTTAAAAAAAACTTTTCACCGTACACCTTGCAATTGCAGTCTCTCGTTTGTGGTCCTTTGGTCTGACATTTTGATATCAGATGAAATGACTGGTGTCTTTGATTAATCATACCTTTATGCTCCTTTTTGTCTTCCATTGTATGGGCAAACATTTCTCTATGACAATATCTTAATTTGTCCTCCAACAGAAAGTCCTACTGGTTTGAGACAGCATAAGGTTGAGTTAAGGGTGAGATACTTCTGGACTGATGGTCTTCTTCGTCATCTTGGGTCTTCTTCTGCAGTTTTTCCAGTTATTTTAGACACCTCTTTTCTCCATACAGCTTTGATCCTCTTTTCTGGATTTATTCCAAAGTATCTGAAAAATAAGAGGAGAATGTATAATTATTCCAATGTATAATTTTGATAATCGAAAAATTTCTAGCCAAAATCTAGTCGATAATTAACTGAAGACTTGGAATACACTGCATAAGTCATACATGCTGCATTTATAATAAGTGGATTCTAGTATGAGGCACATTAAGGTGGATCTTTTCCTGATAATAGAAACTAGTGTCAGTCTGGAGTGTGAGCTTTGTTTTATTGAAAAAAATGCAGACATATCTAATATGATATACTTACCAAGAAGGATCAAGCAAGGAGTCAAGGGCAGGTTACCCATCTTCTCAAGGTCAGAAGGAGTGGTGGACATCTATTAGTAAAGAAAACAATTTAAGATGGCTCACAGTAACTGCAAATGACAAATAATAATAAAAAAAACTTAATGTGCTACTTGTTGCAATATTCTACAGAATCAATAAGCCTATTATACTCAAAGTAGGAATTCAAAAATGATAATTTTCTTATTTACTTACCCGTATGCTAATTTAAACTCTGATGATGCAATAGTTGATATGGAGGTGAGATGTACGTTTGTCCCTACAATGCAAAAGAAAATGGGGATCATACTTTCAAATACCAACAGACATGCAGTAAATGGAGCATAAAGGTAATTAGTCACATGATTTAGCCAGT
>NW_015617328.1:0-1057 GCF_001515605.1 Sinocyclocheilus anshuiensis
AAAAAATGCTTCTCTTTGTATAGTTTATTTTTTGTTTTTCACAACAGTACAAGTTAAAACAAATGCAAATTAGTCAAACAAGCCATTAGGCTGTATTTTTAAACACTCGACTGTAGGTTTTTTATATAGTATATAAGGCAAATCAAAGTGCTTAGGTCAGGAAATGTAGTTATTAAAGCAAATCTTGAAGTAATTCAACGACACTTCCCTATTAAACATCCAAATTCAGAAAAATTGGTTTGTGTGTATATAATAACCACTATTGTGTCTATAATTAAGTCACATTTTCAAGTTTTGGGCCAGTTTTTGCATTTGTTGAACCTCTATGTACTTTCACTGCACATGAGAAGCAGCTGAATAAGTCCTGTCAAGGATGCTTTCAGAGACCATTTGTAGCAGGTGAGTTGATGCAAGAGTCCAAATTCAGAAAAAAATGGGTTTGTGTGTCCATGTAAAACTGTCGGAAAACTCAGATTTGCCACAGCAGATGACATCAGTGGAATTATGTTTATTATTATTATTACAATACACATATTTACACCTTCCTGCAAACTTTTCTGCACATAGTTTTGTTCTACCATAAACAGAAGAGGACTATTGGAAAAACAGTTACTTAAATTAATTTCAGTTTGTATAACTACATTCATTATTATTGTTGTAATGTCACATGTAGATATAATTACTATTATTCAAGCATATCTGACTTACAAACAGTGTTTCCTCTATGTTGATTTGACCGTGGTGGCCCCCCACAGCAACATTTCTGCCCCCCACGGTATCAGAAATAGGGCTGCATTGTTAGAGTGCATGTCGGAGAATAGCGCGGACACACGCTTCACACCACGAGCGGGCACGCGCGTCACTCGGCAGAAAAAGGGATAAAGGAAAAAGAGACGCTGTCCGGATGATAAGCCAGTTGAGATTGTGTGTGTACGTCCTTGAGAACCGTAAGTCGTATAACTTATGTTGTCAGTTCATTTAAGCCTGGTCTTGCAAATTTAAATTAAGTTAACTGGTGATTTTTTTGGACCTGCCCCCACTGCTAAAAAAAAAAAAA
>NW_015617329.1:0-1055 GCF_001515605.1 Sinocyclocheilus anshuiensis
TTTTTTCAGTCTCCTGTGGATGAGCCAGTTGTTTTAAGCGATGAGGTCATCTTCCCCCTGACAGTGTCCCTGGATAAGCTTCCTGTCAACACTCTCAAAGTGAAGGTATGACTGATGTGTATGTGTTTTTGTGTTCTGTGTTTTGTGTATTCAAGCATATGGTTGTATATTTTCAGTTGATATTGGTGTGGTGGCATTGGTATAAATAGAACAGGAAGGAATGCATTTCTTTGCACACGATTGTGTTGCTGATTAGTTGTACAAGTTTGTGCAAGGTTCTAATGCAAAGCAGTGTGAGTGTGTGTGCAAGAAATGTAGATAAAGTCAGATACCAGTGCTCATTATTTGTCATGTTGCATGTGTTGCTCTGATACATGTGAATGTATGTGTGTTACCTCAATGCAGATAATTGTAACTGTGTGGAAGCAAGAAGAGGAGAAAGCTGAGATCCAAGAGCATGGCTACCTCAGGATTCTCCAACAAAAGAGCCCCTGCCAAACATTTCGCCAGGATCTGAACACCTTCAAAGCGCAGGGTGAGCTCTTGCTTCCTTCATCACAATACTGCATGTTGTCATTATTGATTTAGGACCTCAGGGATCTGCCTTTTTCGCTTCCTTTCATTATTTCTCCTCTCTTTGTTTCTTTATCTCCTGTTCTTGTAAGTGTCAATGTCTTGTTTTTAGATTTTAGTTTTTCTTGCTGTGTCACTTACATTCTTGAAATTACATTCATGAATTTTGGAAAGCCTTTGTACTGTTAAATTATTATTTTTTTTTAGAAACCTATGCTGTTTAGGAAATTGTTTTAAATTGGTCTCGTTTTCTCTTGCTTGCTAACAGTCAGCACCACACTGAATGTTCTGCCCCCTCCGACTGTAAAGTGTCAACAAATGACAGTCTCAGGGAGACACTTAACTGTCCTCAAAGGTAATGTCAGCCCTATTTCTAGCTTTTCTTCACATTTGTGACCCTGGACCACAAAATCAGTCATAAAGGTCAATTTGTTTTTAATTAAGATTTATACATCATCTGAAAGCTGAATAAATAAGCTTTC
>NW_015617330.1:0-1058 GCF_001515605.1 Sinocyclocheilus anshuiensis
CGACGCCCATTGTCGTTTACGAATCCCCACGACACCTTACGTCAAGCAAATCGTGGCAAAAACGGGCTAAAATCGTGTAGTCTGAACCGGGCATTACGGGTTTGGAATGGCATGAGGGTGAATAATTCTCATATATGGGTGAACTAACCCTTTAAAAAGAGGATTTGACTCAGTCGAAGCCTTTAAAGAGCACAGACTTTTGCCTGATGGGACGAAAGCAGAGGAAGACACCGTGAACACACGGAGTCGGTATGAGCAGCTCGAGCAGCGGATGAATCGATGGAGATGTCCTGCGTTTGTCTGCGCAGAGCTGCCATAGTAACAGTGGCTGCAGTGGGTGTAGAGGTGAGGTTGGCGCGCGTCCAGCACTCGTGTCACGCCGCTGCAGCAGGGGGCTGAACGCTTTCTGATGTCACAGCTGCTGGAGATCACTAATGGAGTATACACACGCCAAACGCAAGAAAAAAAAACAAAAACACATTTTTTAGAACATCATAGGACAGCGGCTACATAAACACTCGAGACACAGGCTGCAGGCTTGGCAGTAACCTTCAGGGGATTGTCTTCATTTGTATGCAAAGGACATGTTTGTTTGTCGTGGTTAGTTTAGACAGTTAATTGTGGTATGAAAGTGATTCGACATGGCAGAGAAAGGTGTCAGTGTGAGTCCCGTTTTTATGGCGCACTAATCAAAGCTCCTGCAATCTGCAGGACATCTTCATCATTTAATTTCTACACACAGCTGAGAGAAGTTTGAAATCATCTTTTATACCTAATCACTTCCGACTTCCTGCTGATAAGACGTTTTAGTCCGATAAAGATCAGACCTTGGAGGAAGCGACACGGGCTAATTCAGTGCTTTTCTAGGAATTCATTCTTTCCCGTTTCATTCCTACGTTTAAAGACTGTAGTCAGAAATCATATTTACAGTAAAAGGTTCTACACAAATAAATCCAAATATAATTACATTTCTTATACTAACAAAACAGCAATAATATATAAGGTTTTTTTTATATAATAAATAAAAAGAAAACAAGTAGACAGAATGGAAAAAGAAT
>NW_015617331.1:0-1058 GCF_001515605.1 Sinocyclocheilus anshuiensis
GTATTATGCAAATAATAAACAAGGTTTTGTACATAAATCTGATTAATCACACTGATTATATATCTTTTTTTTTTGTTTGTTTGTTTGTAATTGAAACAAAGCTGAAATAAATATTTGATGAAAAGCTTAAACCTAAAAAAACTTACACAAAAAATAGAAATATCGCCTGGGAAATGTTGATTTGCAACTAACTAAAATAAACAAACAAACAAACAAACATTAATTAAAGCTAAATAGAAATATTAAAAAGACAAAAGAACTTTACAAAATTACTAAAACTGAAACTGAACATAGAAAAATAAAAGCTGATTCAAAATCTGAATAAATACTATAAAAATATATAACTAATACTAAAATAACAATGTTCCACTGTAAGTGCATTACAGTAAGTGCATTAAAATTGTGCTTATTTTTGAAAAAATTGGTAATCACAGATGTTGTCAATAGAGCCGAGCTTGTAGTAAACCAATGAAAAAGCACATATGAGAATATCTATACAAGCCTAAACTAATCTATGAGTGATGAGTGACATATACAG
Source organism: Sinocyclocheilus anshuiensis (assembly GCF_001515605.1). NCBI lineage: Eukaryota > Metazoa > Chordata > Actinopteri > Cypriniformes > Cyprinidae > Sinocyclocheilus > Sinocyclocheilus anshuiensis. The sequence goes on from NW_015617331.1 coordinate 539, forward strand.
AGAGTTTGTGTAAATAAATCAGGCTAGGCTCTCTGAGGATAGTGGATCTGTCTTGAGTCAACCTATGGGCTCTAATACCAAGCCTCACTCTGAAGGGTAGGAGCTGCACCAGGAGAGAGGGCACATGCACCCTGCTAAACACACGTCCCACTGTCTGCTCCTTCTGTTCATTACTGTCTGACAGTAACAGAGCTTGCACGAAACCCTGAGGCATGCATGTTCTTTTACACCATCTACCCCAGTTTACAGTGACAAAGGCCAAAGTAGTACAACAAAACAAGTATGAAGATATTCTGCCATGACATCCACACCCCAAGAAGACCTTAAAATATAGGACTGAAAAATATCTGCAAACATAAACAGAGGTCTGTCATGCAAAGTTGCACTCTCTTGATTTTATAGAATTGAATTATCCAATTAAGCCCTTGAGGGAAGCTGGCATTTTGAAATAAATGCCATCTAAATGAATCCACAGCTCCTGGATAACTAAACAGCCTGTTGATTGTCATTATTTAAACAC
>NW_015617332.1:0-1056 GCF_001515605.1 Sinocyclocheilus anshuiensis
CTCCTGCTGGAGCTGTCTGTACTCCATGTGGTACCTACTTAGAGAAAGAAAGAATTCTTTAATGCTGTGATTAACTGTGATATATTTTATAACATTATTACAACATAGTCTAAAGCATTAAAGTACCATGTGCACTATGGTTCAACATTTTTTTTTTTTAAAGAAACTAATACTTTTATTAATAAGTTTGCATGAAATTGATCAAAAAGTGACAGTTAAGACATTTGTAATGCTACAAGAGATTTTGATTTCAAATAAATGTTCTTTTAAACTATTCACAAAATCATTTGACACTGGAGACTGGAGTAATGGCTGGCGAAAATTTAATTTTGCCATCACAGGAATAAATTACATTTTAAAATATATTTAAAATAAAATGTTATTTTAAACTACAATAACATTTCGCAACGCTACTGTCTTTACTGTATTTTTGATCCAAAAATGCAGCCTTGGTGAGCATGAAAAACCGGACCCCAAGCTTCTCAGGAGGTAAAAGCTTGGACAGAAACTAAACCTGAACAGCTCATCAGTATTGAGCACAATTTTAATATTGGTTCATCCTTTTCTGTCATGATGCTTGACAACCTCGATCACCCTTCACTATGATTGTACGGTAAATAACTGTTGTTAACTTTTTAATATTTCAACATCACATTTTTATACAAAACAGGCTGGCAAACAATTGTGCTTCAGTTACATGTCATGAAAGTGTTATCAAGCAACCGTGGAAATGTTGACTAACACGCGACATATGCCAGACCACAAAACAGTACATTCGCTCAGAGTTCCAATCCTCACCTCACCCCCACATTTTGACTAGCGTTTACGCCCACATAAAAGAGTCAACTGACAATTCAACTGCTGTTTCGATACACCCACACCTTTGCCCAAGAATAGTTGCACAAACGCATATCTGCCTGGGATTAACACTAGAACCGCCAGGGGTCATCATATACCTAAAACCGCCAACGGGAAAATTTTACCCACGTACATGACTACTGTTTTGATATTGCTAAAGAACATATTATTTCACTGTATTATGCCACTGTCTTCACA
>NW_015617333.1:0-1058 GCF_001515605.1 Sinocyclocheilus anshuiensis
AGCTGAAGTGAGACTTGTTGACACTGTCAGGATGTGACAGTGTTTTGCACTGCGTAGGCTGAGAGATGGAGGGAGGGTCTTCGAAAGGGTTCTTTAAAGGAATATTCCAGGTTTTGTACAAGTTATGTTCAATCGACAGCATTTGTGTGGCATTATTGTTGATCACCACCGAAAATAATTATGACTTTTCTCCTGTTCTTTAAATGGAAAAAAAAAAAGTTTGTTGTGAGGCACAATTTTTGGAGGATTTGAAAGCAGAAATGTGATGCTATTCATTTTATAACGGCACTTAAATTAATTTGTCTGTGTCATTTGTGCTGTAAAGCTGTTTAAATCATAGTTTATATCTTTGTTTTAGGGTATTTAGCGATGAGTTGTCATGGCAACAAAATTGTAAAATTAGAAATAACCTTACACCGAAACCGTTAGTAAGCAATTTTATCACATTAAATTCACGTTAACATGCTCACTGTTTAGGTTTTGTGGCTACACTGTTGAAACAGTAAGTATTTTAATGTGTACAGATTAGCTTCATTCATTTCCAATCCAAGTGCCTCACACTGATATTAGCTTTTTAAAAAGAAAAGGAGGGACAAGGGGAAATTGATTTTTAGTGGTAATGAACATGCCACAAGGGGTGTCGATTGAGCTTAAACGTAAAGTTCAGCTGAAAATGAAATGCTGTCATTATTTACTGACCATCAAGTAGTTCCAAACCTGTGGATTTCTTGATTTCTTTCCTCTGTGGAACACAAAATAAGACAAAACGTGTAAGTGGAAGGCAATGGTCACCAAAACAGTTTGCTTACCAACATGTTTCATTCCTAAAAATATTATTTTGTGTTCCACAGAAGACAGAAAGTCACACAGGTATGGAACGACATGAGAGGGTGAGTAAATGATGACAGAACGGATCCTCCCCAAACCTTTTATGTAATATGTTTACATCTGTAGACATACACATCTCATATTTAAAGGCCAGATGTTCCGGGCAGCGAATACCCACTGAATTCTGAATAATCATTTGTTGTCGTCTGGCAGTCGCGGCTTTGTATAAA
>NW_015617334.1:0-1058 GCF_001515605.1 Sinocyclocheilus anshuiensis
AAAACTTAAAAATAAAGGCTAATTCAAAATATGAATGAATGCTATATGAGTATATAAATAACACTAAAATAACACTGGCTGTTCCAAACCTGTATGACTTTCTTTCTTCTGTGGATCACAAAATAAAAGATTTTAAAAGAAAATACATTTTAAAAGAAAATGTGCATACAATGAAAGTCAGTGGGTTCCAATGTTGTTTGGACCACATTGACTTTCACTGTATGGAAAACACAGTTGAAAAATATCAAAATATCTTCATTTTGTTTTGCACGATAGAAAAAAATCAGGCAGGTTTGCAACAACTTAAGGATAATCAAATGATGACAGGATTTTTATTTTTGGGTGAACTATCCCTTTAATAACCTCTAGATTCCAACTCTAGTCCAATCAATCTAGTCCAGTTTGTCTCATGAATATGTAATGAGTTAGACAGCAGTGTGGGAAGTGCCATGCATAAATAAATTATGTTCCTATTTGGCTTTAGCAATGAAAACAGACAAAATGGCTGCATTAAAGTTATACTTGTTAAATAACACGATGTTACACAATCAAACTACCTCCTCTTATTTGTCAATAAAATCTCCTGGCCTTTCTTTTTCTTGCCTGTATGTCTGAAAAGACTCCCTCAAGCGAACTTGAACAGAACAGGACGCTTTGGATCTGTGTGGTCCACAGAGGCTTCACTGACTCAGCTGTTGTGGTCAGCGTGTAGGTTTTCTAAGCTAATGCACTGAGGCTTGTGTTAAAAACAGAGCTAATGGACACAGATTATACAACTAGGAAGAGCTTAATAAATGCTACGTAAGCTATCATAAAAGCTAACAAAAGGATCAGACACATCATATGCCCACAATAAATCAACACTACAAAGTAAAAAAAAAAAAAATGGTTTTCTTATTCTAGGAGATTACAAATTAAAGCTCAGACAGCTATATCCAAGAGGAAAAAAAAGACAATTGAAAAAATACTAGTCTTGACAGTCTGAGGTAAATCAAAGAGAAAAATAAATCTCAGAAAAGACAAAAAAAAAAAAAAAAAACGAGTGGAATCAACCTCAA
>NW_015617335.1:0-1056 GCF_001515605.1 Sinocyclocheilus anshuiensis
ATTAATGACATAATTTTCATTTTTGGGTGAACTATCCCTTTAAAAGTGGTGTAGTATAAACAATAATTTGGATTACTATGTGCGTGCGCATTTATGGTGGGGATCGTACCGAATTTGTGTTATAATAAAATGTTGTATTAAGGTAGATTAGAACCCAGAATCCTTCATACTGAAAGCAGAAATGTTACAACCGTATGTAAATGTAAACCATCGATTGATGATCTAGTGGTAATTGCTGAACCACTGACCTGCAAAAATCCCTGGTGGGAGATGTAGGAAATAAGTTATTAAATATTAAGTGTCACAAGTTGAATTTGAGCACTTGTATTGGTTGGCAATAATGATTGCTAATTCAGAAAGTAATTAGTGTGCTATTGGCCTGCTCTCTAGATCAATACATCATATATATATTTGACAGAATATGTGTTATCAAAAAAGTAAAAGATTATATTACTAATGATGAACCAAAAAGCAAAATCTAGGCTGAAACCAAAAATTCAGGATGCACTTGGCAGAAAACCGAAAATAAAAATTTTAACATTTTAAAATACGGCATATTAAAGAGCACCAAATTTATAAAATTGAGATAAAATAGACAAAATGTGAAATCTGAGGCTTTGTTTTATTTCAAAAGTAACAAAGCACAAAGCTTACTGTGATTATTGGATGGCAGGTACACTACAAATATTTAGTGTCGCTGGTTAGCCTCTGGTCTGCCGAATCGTGTTCATGTGTTTTAGAGGACGCATGGCTTTGGAGAGTGATTTGCAGAGAGGGTGGGATCTTGTGCTTTCAAAGCTAGCATGCCTTCCCTAAATCACCTCCCCTGCTTTTAAATGTTCTTCTGAATGCATCAACAAGAAACTTTTTTTGGAGCCCCTTCAAAACCCGCTAATATGTTTGCTGTTTCCACAGATGAGGCATAAAATCAGCTTTTAATGGACTAGACCAGTTATCAGACACAGGCAGACCCTGTCTATTTTGACCTCCCTTACATCTCTCCTCTCTTTCCTCACACAGGAGGTACGACACTCTCGCTTCATCCATTTGCCAAAG
>NW_015617336.1:0-1058 GCF_001515605.1 Sinocyclocheilus anshuiensis
GGTTATCGGTATCGGCCAAAATGTTCATATCGGTGCATCCCTACCGTCTACATAATAAAATAAGGGAAAAAACGTTTATATGTAAAAGAATGAAAAGCAAGGTTTCTTCTCTTTTAACAGTGTCCAATAGAATGGTTTCACTTTGCTTGTGTTGGCCTAACAACCAAACCAAAAGGAAAATGGTGAGCCAAATTCTATGCTTCATATTTATTTTATTAGCACACTTCACATACTGACTGACTTCTCCATGTACTTAATATTACAGTTTTAAAGTATTGTGTTCTCCATTTACAGGTACTGCCCACGATGCACCCAAGAGATGAGAAAAAAATAGTCTACTTCTACAATGCATCCTAAATCAAATGTCCGGTTATTACAGCCTGTTCAGTGGAAATCAATTACCTTTTTGTAAATGTGCCTTTCCTATGGAGACGACCATGAATGTAACAATAGGGAATAATATTAAATGTATTTTCCAGTTGGTGCCAGCAGAGGGCTTGGATCTCTTTACATTTTGCCTTAGAATAAAGTTTTTTTTTATGTTGTTACTTTTATTCCTTGTTTAAATAGCTTGCATCTTACTATCTATAATATATAAATTAAGTATTTATGTTTATCTAAACGCCTGGCTCTCATAGGACTGAAACACTTTGGCATACCGGTGAATCGTAGAATGAAATCATTTGGCCAAGTTCGAATCAGATCAGTGTGGGGAAATGTAGTTTTTTAGTGTATTCCACTTCAGTGCAGTGCAATCAAATGTAGACTACATTTCCCGTCATGCAACAGAGCCGTCAGCATTCATGGACGGAACCCATTTGCAAATAGTAATTTGAGGTTGCAGAAAACGTCTAATCACCGTTCGTTTTTCGCGCAGTTTAAGAATATTAATTCAGATTTTTATGAATAATAGATTAGATTAAACACTGTCCAACCTAAAAAGCTACGTTTAGTGAAACCTACGTTTAGTGTCCAAACACTGGGCTGGGTCGACAGTTCCGCTTCCCCTCCGCCATATCAGACAGATCCTGGGTCCAAGAAGAAGTTAACTAAAAAAA
>NW_015617337.1:0-1058 GCF_001515605.1 Sinocyclocheilus anshuiensis
TTATTATGTATATATAAATACACACACATACATGTATATATTTATGTTCATATAATTAATATTATATATAAATATATTTAATATGTAAATATAACATATTTTTCTTAAACATACATGCATGTGTGTGTATATTTATATATACATCATAAATATACACAGTACACACTCGTATATTATGTAAACAACAACAACTTTTATTTTGAATGCGATTAATCACGGTTAATCGTTTGACAGCACTAATAGACAGAATATTTTTGAAATATTTATCAGAAATACAGTTCATTTCTTTAGACTTTAAATGAAAAAAATACTGTGTAAATTCTGTCTTGTCTTTTAAATTTGGTATTTTGTTGTCACTTTATAACGGCAAGCTGTAAATAAAAGGACTAAATAAAAGCTCTTTACTTACGTGACTGTTTCAGTGTCTCCATCTGCAAAAGAACAACAGAATATACTATGAAAACTTCAGAATCTGAACTGTGAGCTATTTCGCTGAACTGGATAAAATTAAGACATTAATGAAACCCATATACTCTTGTTATTGCTCTGACATCTGTTCCCAAAGATGGATTATGGTCCAACAAGGACCCGAGGCACCAGCCTTATTGGCGGCCCTCTCTGGTTGCAACTGTGAGATGTAATATGCAAACAACTCTTCAAAATGTGAGAAATAAAGTTGCAATAAACTGTGAGCTGAAATAATGAGAATTAATTCTTCATTTACAAAACACTTTGCAAAAGAGAGCAACAGTTTTTATTCACAGCCCCTAGAGAAATTGCCGCTCATCCTTATCTGTTTCTCTATCAGTCTATATCCTTCTGTGTTACCTTGAGCAATGAGTTCAGCGGCTGCAGAGGCTTTCCCAGCACTGTTGGCCACCAGACAGCTGTAGACACCAGCGTCCTCTGAGCACATGTGGCGTATCTCCAGGAAATGCATTCCTGACCTCTCAAACATGTTAAAGTGATCTGACTGCTGGATCTTCTCTTCTCCCTGAAAGAGGAAATGCAGTGGAGAAATATACTATGACCAAACCTGTGACTTCAGATGCCTCACC
>NW_015617338.1:0-1052 GCF_001515605.1 Sinocyclocheilus anshuiensis
GCCGTTGTTGTATTTGGTGTCGATGGCAAAGCAGAGGAAGAGCACGTCCACCACGATCTCGAAGATGGACAGGAAGCAGTGTGCCACCAGGAACGCGAACAGACACACGATGATGAGCGGGAGGACCCACTCGGTGTAATCTCTCTGATAGTTCAGCGCTAACACGCCAGTGAACGCCGTGCACGACACGATCAGGATCTGCATGGGGATAAATATGCAAAAGCTCAATTATTGGGTATAAAACATACGAAAAAGCATGCAGAAAAGTCGAGCATAGCTGGTCTCCAGCATGGAATGCTGTGTTGTTTAGGCTTCTTAACTAGTTCATCCATCAAGGCTTCCTTGGTAATCCAGCTTCATAAATAAGAATGAAGTAGCTTAACCGTTTAAATTGTGTTAACATAGGTATACTAGTCAAGGCACACCAACACAACCAGCATAAACCAGGTTAAACTACCATATGCTGGTCTAAACTTATTGTTTATTCTTGAGGATTTTAGTGCATGTCTGTTAGCTTAAAGGACACAAAAACTGACAAATTAAACGTAGTAATTGTGGTGAGAAACAGGATAAAATGTTGCAAAATATATTTAAAAAAAAACTTTTTCACAAAAGGTTTTTAAACTATCTTCAATAGAAAATCTAAAACTAAATCTGGACTCACTTCATAAAAAATCTTGAAATAAAAACTGAATTAAAAAAAGGAGTTCAAGAATAATTCCAAACTTGCAATGAATAGAAAGCAATAAGTAATGGTTTTGCTGGATGGTAAAAAACTGAAGTCTATTGGCAATTAATAATAAAAAATAAAAATATAGGAAAATAATAATAAAAAAAAGACATACACTACCATTAAAATTTTTGGGGTATTATTATTTTTTTAAATAAATTAATACTTTTATTCAGACATTATGACATTAAATTGACCAAAATATGACAATAATGATATTTTAAAGACATTTAGCAGCATTTATTTGTTTAAAAATACATTAGAAACAGTAATACTGTAAAATCATTACTCCAGTCTTCAGTGTCACATGATCCTTCAGAAA
>NW_015617339.1:0-1058 GCF_001515605.1 Sinocyclocheilus anshuiensis
TTTTTGCGTATCAATACCACGAGTTTTCGTTTTTATTTGGCGTAGGCGTATTATCTAGGGCTCGAATATTTAATGTTCGTTTTAATTTAATATTTCTCTTATTTTGTTTTGACTATTTTATAGTCTATTCATTTGAATTAGGCTATATTTTCTTCTTATTTTGTTTCAAAGAAACCGCTATTAGGCTATTTGCGAGTTTATAGTGGTCAAACGTTGCACATTTTTCAATCTTGGATTCTAATTTTGAAGGCCTTTCCCCTCACAAAATATCAACAAACCATTCGTGGCTTGAAATGACCCGTGAAGAAGCAGCAACAGCGATGCGCGACTGTAGTATGTGAATACACATCTGTTGTTAGGCGCAGACAGGAACATCACAATGTCAATGCATTTCCTAATGACTAATGAATGGAGATGTAATTGATCAATTGGCGGGGGGTCGACAGGATTAGGAGAGACCTGACCCCCAAGATGCAACTTTATGGGATGTTCCCACAACCCCTGTGGCACCAAATGTCTATCTAAAAGAGTTAGCCTATAACTAGAATTATTCACAGTATTCCTTAAATTCTTGATTAGCCAGTTGCTTTTCATTTTTTGATAGCCAGCATCAGATTAGAATGTTTGCGACTGGATTTTTTTTCACCGCATATGTTCCTACTTGGGGTGCACGATCAAAATGAAAATAGCCTACAAAAAGATGTCTTGCGAACTTGCAAACGTGTCTATCTAGTGTTCGGCACGCTTTTCTTCTCAGTAATCCCTGCGAACACACATCTGAACATCCTCCTGCTGTCCCAGCGCTTCTCATGCCAATACAGCGGCGCAGCGTTCATTAACACCTCTATAATTGGATAACAATAGTCTTAATGGGTGGCGCTAATTGAGGAAGCAGAATATTAGAAACGTGTCTTAAGGCTTTTACAGGCCGTCAAACAGCAGTGAGTCATTAATGATTGTCCAAAACACAGAGAATTCACATTGAAGCCTTCAAATAACATGCAGAGCTCAGGCAGGCAGGAAGTGTGAAAATCTGCTAAAATAAATACAAGAACAAT
>NW_015617340.1:0-1050 GCF_001515605.1 Sinocyclocheilus anshuiensis
CTTCCAGGTCTCGTTCATCTCTTTCAACCCCGTGTCCCATGTCACTTCTGGGATCGGACTTGGGTTCCTGTTGCGAGAGTGTGGCATGATGATTTCACAAAGAAGAAGAAGAAAAAGATCTAATCGAAAGTGGTGATAGAAAGTAACAATCTCTCTGCTAAACCATGCAGAATCGTCATCATGTTATGCTCCTTCACGAGTTCGATTTTCTGTGAATGTGATTTTTTGAATTGGATCTAATTGCGTTGCTGCGCGCACCGGCCGCCAGTCATCTACGGATCCAGGTCAAGTTCTCCAAACAGAATCATTCCAGAATAAATCAGAAAAGTAATGCATGCTGTTTCTAGTGCTACAGCACAGCAGGTTTAAAGCATTGATCGCAGAAGAGTGAGCAGCCTTACCCGGGTTTGGCAGCAATGCCTACAAATAGCTCCTCAGCGGCTTATTTGCTTGGCCTGCACTTTTGCGCGCTGGTGTGACGTAACTCCATACTGCTTCTTCAGAAAGGTACGTGAGAAAGTGATTAGGCGAGCTTTGCGACTACCGGGGCCCCCAGTTAGGGGCCGGACAGGGCGCAGCGTGTGTGTGAATCGCCCATTCTCACTATCTGAGTGCATGCGCTTGGCATTTGGAGACGCGCGTGCAGTGATTATGCGCAAGTAACATGCATCAGCCCTGCGCACAATGTTTCAGCGTCCTGTAGCTGTTCAAGCAGGTGCGCGAAGCTTTAATCGCAAACTACATTTCTTTTGGTCTAATATTCAACTGGGGAAAGCTTAAATTTATGTTTAATCTGTGCAAACTATTACTTTATTCTCCTCCCAACAGTTGCGCTCGCCATCTACGCGTCACAATTGTGTTGCATCGTGCGTGTGTTGTTCCTAAATTGCATTGTACTATATCATGTATATTAAATTGTGTGTATTTATTGTATTTTGTACATTTTCATAAGGGTCAATTACAAATAAAATGTAAATAACAATAATAATAATAATAATAATAATAATAGATAGATAGAGAGAGAGAGAGAGAGAGAGATAGATAGATAGA
>NW_015617341.1:0-1059 GCF_001515605.1 Sinocyclocheilus anshuiensis
TACTTAATAAAATAAACTTGAAGTATACTAGTTTTTGGTAAGGGAAGACCAAAGAACTGATCACCAAACAGCTTGAAAGACAGCGCCGCATTAAGCAGAAGGAAATGGAGCTGGAGAAAGCGCATCTCATCGCATCATTTCTTCAAGAATCAGAGACTGAAAATGCAGCAACTGTTCCACGAACCAGAAGTGAACTTGACCCAGGACAGGTACAGACTGATATACTCTGTTCGCAGAAGGTAGAGGTTGCTCACCACACACCACATCAGTTATCTGATCATAGACAGCACTCTACACCTTACCTACATCAGAGTAATCCTGTCACTACTCAGCCCACGATTTCACATTCTGTTCCTGAGCACATTACATCTCTCTCTACATCCAAACCATTACATGCAGAACCTGTAACTCTCGTTCCTTCTCCTATCTATCCTGTAGCATTGCCAAGTGTGTTCCCCCAACAGGTAAAATTGCCTACTGCACATGTTTACCCTCCTACAACAGTGCAGCCATCCTTGTCTTTTGATTGAAAAACCTATAGTCTAGGTCAGTCAGGTGCCAACCTTACATTTCCAGCTAAACCAAATATGTCTCAAGATTCAACAGGGACCAGCTATTCCCAGCAACCTACCTTTTTAGTCCCAGCAGACTCTCAACCTCCTCCTCCAACAGGTCAGTTACAACAACCTGTTAGGCAACTGAAGTTTAGCCCACAGCCATTATCAGGGCCTAGTGTTCCGGGTGTACAGCCACAGCCCCAGTCAATATGATGGACATGCTGATTACCAGCTCATATGGTATACCCAAACTAGCTCTGCCTAAATTTGATAGTGGTAAGGAGTCTGACTTTGCCTTACTCAAGATGGCATTAGACAGTCTCATTGGTGTCCATGCTCATCTTACAGAGCAGTTCAAATATCAAGTGCTTCTAGACAGATTAATGCTACCAAGTGTCTACAAATTAGCACAAGCCTACATGCATGACCCTACTCCGTACACCACGGCATTGCAAGCCCTCCAAGACAAATATGGGCAACCCCGTCAACTTGTACACAGTGA
>NW_015617342.1:0-1059 GCF_001515605.1 Sinocyclocheilus anshuiensis
AAAATTATTTTTTACAAATCTTAAAAGGTGCTTGAGAGATAAATAACTAACAAGTAAGAAATAAAAATGTTTAAAAAGAAATTACAAGAAAAAGTCAAAGTAGTGAGTTTTTAATTGTATTTATTTTATCAGTACTTGAATATTAAATCAAATATAATTGTATTTAAGCAATATCACTTTTTTCATTTTTTACACTGAATATCTTCACTCTTGTAATTCCACATATTGAGCTGTTATATAATTGTTGTCACTCTTCAGCATCTTGGATTTGTTTACTGAATTTGTCGCAGTGTATTCTGAGATTGCTTCTGTGATCAGCACGTGGTGATGCCTTGCAGTTTGATCGAACCAGCAGTAAGTTGTTGCTTACATTTTAGATGGCTTTTGCCACTTTAAAATGCTGTCTAGGTAGGCAGCTAACTACTTTAGGTTTTGCAACAGAGCTTCTCTGGTCCCTCCTCTATGGCATCAGCCCATTCCTTACACAATACACTCACCCTCGCTTCCAAAATCCTCTTCTGTGCAGCGTGTCATCCACCATATATTTATCTTGTCATGCTCTTAAAGTGCTTTCAGTATCAGTTCCCAAGTCATTGAGCAGAGACAGATTTGCCCCGGCTTCCTCTCATAACTGGCCTCCGCAGGAAATGACAAATAAAGGAAGTTTTGTGTTTTCATTTGCGTCGGGGTGGCTTATGTTTGCTGTTGCATAATGGGCGTGTAATTAGTGTTTTGCCGTATGCATAAAAATGCACCCGTTTGAGCCGCACTTAAACCCGGCGACTCGGCGATTACAGAACCTGCAATTAAAATCCTCCATGTCTCCATCCATCCGTATGCACAGATTTATCCGTATCACTGTAATTTAGTCATTCGATTGATGCCTTCACCTCTTCCGCAGGTCACACTACTGATCGGTGCAGATCAGACACTCGCCGGCTCTAATGAGTGAGATCCACTCGGCGCTGACCGCACACCTCATAAGAGACAGTGACCACAGTAATTGAAATCTCAAGGAGTATGGCGTTATTTTAATGACAAATGTCGAGAGCGCATTAT
>NW_015617343.1:0-1058 GCF_001515605.1 Sinocyclocheilus anshuiensis
TTAAATTTCCCATGAGAGCCAACTTCCTGAAACACTGTCTAAGAAAATGCACCGGTCTGCTAATAAAAACACGGCAAACTAATAAGGTGTGCATGTGCTTTCAGAGGACATGATCTTTCCATCCGCTTCTTGATCCTCATGCAGTGGGAAGTGCAACTGTACTAATTCATATCCTCTTTTTTTCCATATCCTCTTCTGAAACAAAGTAGTCGAACACATCCTCTGAAGTGTTGAGGTTTTTTTCCCCCTCTTTCACACTTTCAAGAACCGTCCTCAACCTCTGGTCATATCTTAACCTAAAGTTTCCACCATCAAGATGAGCTACTACCAAACACAGAGTCTGGGTTTAAAACATCAATGCATGAAAGCTTCATTAAAGTAAAGTTGTCTGTTAAACGAAAACAATTTTGACTGATCCTTTGTGCAACACTGCATTTCACAACAGCTCTAGGCTATATTTAAATCATAAAAATGGCAACGTAACAAAGAAAACTGAAGATAAAAATATTGTCGGCATGTCCTGATAAACTTGAAAAGCGCAAAGAAACTTCTCTTTTCAGCTTCTGACTCTTTTGTTACTAAAATAATGCAAACACCTCTACCAGCTAAAACAAGAACAGTTCGAGAGGGATGTCTGAAAGCAGAAGACACTGGCCAACATCCTCCTACGCAAACCAGCATCTACATCACAGGGCCATAGAGATTGACAAGAAGTTACCCACAAGTGATTCAAATTTCTCCGAACCCTCAGGGAAAGGAAGTGACCATGCTGGCAACCTCACAGAGTTGTTAACACAGACATTTAGCTTTATTCATAAAAAGTCACACGTACACTGACTGAGTGCAGAAGAGTAAACCATCAAACTTGCACTGAACAGTTTCTGCACCACTCTCTCTAATCTAGCCTGACATGAATCAAGTAATTCAAAACGTATTAAAGGAGTAGTGAAAATTTGCTGAAAATTACTCATCCAACGGCCATCTAAGATATAGATGAGTTTGTTTTATCATTGGAACAGATCTGGAGAAATTTAGCATTACATCACTTGCTCACCAAT
>NW_015617344.1:0-1059 GCF_001515605.1 Sinocyclocheilus anshuiensis
AGAAGTTTTAGTTGTCTAATTAAATACTGTCAAAAAAATCTTAATTTGTCATTTTAATTCATGATTTTTATTTTATTGCATTGCATTTTATTACATTTTAATTCAGCTTTGTGTAAAAAAATGAACATTTAACTGTCTAATTCAACAAATGTCAAGGAAGAGATCTCTGGTTAATTTGTTGTTTTTAATGCATAATTTTTAATGCATCAATTTATTTGATTTTATTGACTTATATTTAACTGTCTAATTAAACACGATTAATTTATAATTTTATTTCATATTTTATTTTTATTTTTTAAATTGGTGCAATCATTTCGGCTTGTCAGACATTAAAATTGGGCCCAAACACACAATAACTGCAGATTAACAGATAAATAACCGAATAATGCATGTTTATTCTCATATCCTGAGAGCAATTTTGTTTCATAATGAAAAATATAAAGCAACTGCATTAGAATTTAGTTAAAATATATCCTGAAGGAATAAGTACAGGATTCAAGGAATTAGAAATGCAAGATAAAATTGAATGGATTGCATTGTGGGATATGCTTTGTATACTGTACATTTTGCCAAATGTTGCCGGTCATTCGTATCTATTAAGCACACTGTGTACAGTTTTTACATTCTGCAGAAAGAGTGCTAGTGTGTACTGTATGTAATCTCTCTCTATATATCTGTGGTGTTTGTTGTTGATTTGTTGATGCTGTCGGTGTAGATCAGACTGGTTCTTCTCGCTCTGGTTTATCTGGTAATTTTCAGGTGATCATGTGTTTTTGGTCTCTGGAGTCTATCCTGATAAAAGACCCTAAAAATAAAGCCAGCAGCTCCAGGTGAACAGGAGTGAATTACTCTGGGATTCGTGGTGGTCGCAGAAGCAATTACCTGGAGAGGATCTTTAGCTTCCTCAAATCATCTGCAGCTTTCCTGTGAGATGCACTGATCACAGAGCAGATGTTACGCTGTTTGAGTCCTGATTTCTGAATGAGAATCTGCTAAAACACATCTCAGGAGGTTTGCTCTAATGCAGTGTCGTTATACTTTACTAAAAACTAAACTGAA
>NW_015617345.1:0-1056 GCF_001515605.1 Sinocyclocheilus anshuiensis
TTTTTTAACAGAATCACTTACGTTGCATTTGTTATACTGGAAATAAAACGTGGAATCGGGTGCTTTGCTCTGTGGGATACAGTAGTGCAGCGCTCCCTGGTTGTATGCTGTACTTTTTGACATGCATAAAGAAAATGAGCATACCATGCATAATATACACACTGCAGAAATACTATGGGGTTCTGAACATATCCAGCGTTTTGTTCTTCTAAATCAGTGCTGGTGCGTTCAGCCTTATGCAGAATTTTGATTTTACAGTATGTGTGTGTGTGTGTGTGTTGGGGTTGTTCTCCAGCAGTAAAGACCGGACCCTCCCAGGATGGCAAGGGGTGTCTGAACTCAATTCAGTGTTAAGTGCAGGTCTGAGCAGGGGACAGTTTCAGGCCCCAGCACTGTTATTCACGCACTACTGACCCAGACCATATACACACACATAGACCAGGATACAGCTGGACAATCTGTGTGATCACGACCCAGCACAACAGACCTGACCTCCTCGAATCAGCCTAAAGAGTCAGATTAATCTGAGAACAGACTGATCTCAGTTCGTTCTCATTTCCCACACCTCCTCCTGCAAGCTACATGTCCATTCACTCAGTCCGTGTTAAAGGACTGTTTCACTGTGTGTTAATGATGTTTGAGGGTCTTAAAGGGATAGTTCACCGCAAAAATGAAGACTGTCATCATTTGATTACCTTCATGTAGTTTATTTATTTATTTCGTGAAACAGAAGAGATGTTGCACGGTTGTTTACGTTATTAATTCATACTGGTCAAAAAATTTGGAATAATTACGATTTTTTAATGTTTTCAAAGCAAGTCACTTCTGCCCACAAATGCTGAATTTATTTGATTAAAAATACAATAAAACAGTAATATTGTGAAATATTGTTTACTATTTTAATATAATTTAAAATATAATTTATTCCTGTTATCAAAAGCTGAATTTTCAGCATCATTACTCCAGTCATTACTCCAAATCCTTCTAATATTATTAGAATAGTATTGTAGTTCTTTTAGAGAACTACAGATCGGTTTCCCTTCTACCTTTCATTGC
>NW_015617346.1:0-1059 GCF_001515605.1 Sinocyclocheilus anshuiensis
CAAAAGAAAGAAAAAAAGCATGTAAATGCTTGAATCTATTTTCTCAATTGGATTCATATATACTTTGCGCACATGGGCAGTGCTGTAATGTGTACGTTTACATACGTTTTACATCTTATGAATGTATGTTTATTTTACATGTCACAAACTAGTCAGTAGAGGAGACTAAATATTTGCTACATTTTGCAGAAACAAAACAACAACAACAAACATTACTCTTCTGACAACATATATGACAACTTTTTATCACGGTGACTTTCTCCAGACTTTCACAGCAGAATATATGTTAACAATTGAACACTGCATCGTTCAGTGTCATACACGTGTCTCTGTTGTACAAGTTGCTTTTGAGAATGTGCAATTATGTACAAAAAATGTATGAAATACATGCAGTCACTATAATTACCATCATAAAGTTGTAGATGCATTAAGCACAACTGAAAGGTGATTCTGAAGGTAAACACCTATACGTTCTTCACACTCTAGTATTTCAAAGTAAACTTCTAGAGATATTATTCCATCACAAAGACTACACAAATGAACAATGACAAATAATTATTTCACAAAAGTTATGTTAAGCTAAAACATGCCATCAAAATAGAGCTACTGTACGGCGAACCCACCTCGACAACTTACTGAACACTTGACATTTGGCTGTTACAAAACCTACATAGCGACTACCTAGACAGCATTTTAGGCAGCGTACAGTATGCGCGCTCGGCGTTCGTGTTGAAAATGTTTTGGGTACCGAAATATAATACCGCAAAACGCTGTCTAGGTAGTCAGCTCGCTAGGTTAACAGTCAGGCACATCCTGTATTTCCAGTGTAACGTTACTCACTCTGTGAATGAATATCCAGCAGCATGGGTCCAGTCCACATTTGTGTACAGTCAACGAGAACGAGTGCCGAAGACAAGCACTTCAGCGCCAGAAAATCGTGTGACGTTTGTCACAGCGACATCTAGAGGTGCTCTGTACACCTGCACTGATTCCATTCAGGTCGACATCCAACATATACAGAGAGAGAATGATCAGCATTCAGACAGACAGATAGATAGA
>NW_015617347.1:0-1059 GCF_001515605.1 Sinocyclocheilus anshuiensis
AAAAAAAAAAAAAAAAAAAAACGAGACTTCCTACAACAATCATGCGAGGCGAACAAACCACGCAGATGGAAACAGACGCGCTTCTCTCCAGCGAAAATGCAACATTTCTATCGTGACTCAAGAGCGTGCAGTTGCAACATTGTTGCAGCACGCGCCTGCTTTGGATTTTTTTTCTTTTGTTTGAACTTTTCGCTCACTCGAATGACGTCTAGCACGTCAATGCACCATGCAAATGTAAAAAAAAATCATAATAATAATGATTGCAATCGTGAAACTGAAAAGAGCGCAACAGACGTACCTTGCACACCTCGACGGCGGATTTATTCGATTTAATGAAAGGTTCGGATGTTCTTTCAGCTTTGCCTTCAGAGAGTTCAGACCTTCCGGGTCGCCTGCCGTTCACTTCTGGGTGCTGCAGGCACAGCGCTAGAACAGCGAAGCCATATATGATCAAATATACATCAGAGCTTTCGACATGAAAATAACTATTAAAAACCGTGACTTATTAACATGTTGTTTTACTCCTGTGAGTCCACGACATGGGGATATGGAGTCATAAAGAACATTTAATATGCGTTTTCTATTGTTTTGTAGCAACGTTGAAGAATTGCATTACATCACATACATTATTTATACATGTATGTCTCATTGAATGTAGGTTGGATTTTTATAGGAATAAAATAGAATAGAAATAGTGATACTATGTGCTAACAAAACAATACAAAATATACTAATAATCAGAAGTTTAGACACGTTTACGAGTTATTATTTACCATTTTAACATCTAAATAGTCATCAGAAGAATTATGAGTGACCTGAAGATATGAAAGGGGGGAAAAATCCATTATTTATGCTTCCAAGCTTCTTTTTTGAATACATTTCAGCTCCGACATGATCTTAACCAACTTAGGATGGATTTTAAACTGTATTTGACATAAATAATGTTTCTTAAACGTCAACTGTTCCAATTCATCCGTTTCAAAAAATACAGTTTTTTAAATAATTTATAGTGTGTTATTTATTTATTTATTTAGTCATTTATCAGACGCTTTTATCCAA
>NW_015617348.1:0-1059 GCF_001515605.1 Sinocyclocheilus anshuiensis
TTTTTTTAAAAAGGTTCACTTTTTAATTTAGTAAATATTATGTAAAATTAATAATTTAATTGCTGTAATGTTGTAATGTTGTCTTTAATTTAATTAAAACTAAATGAACGCATTGTGTACTAAAATGGAAAATATGTATTAAAATAGAACATAATAATTCACAATATTACTTGCAATATTTTTATCAAATAAATGCAGCCTTGGTGAACATAAGGCAGTTATTAAAAAAAAACAAACATTAAAAATGCTACCGATCATAGCATTTTGAATGGTAATGTATATGACCACACATAAAGGAATGATACAAATTTCACCAAAAACCTGGGCCCTCTGATCTCCGGGCCCTCAAAAATATGTCACCAATAGTGTAACGCACTAACCCACAGAAGCAACGACAGGCAAAGCATACATACATACGCATAACCACATTAGATTTCCTTCCCCGTAAACATGTACCAGGATATGGAAGCACACGCACAGGGTATAGACTTTAGTTAGAGTGTATGTTTAAGAGTGTCATTCAAGAACAACAGATCCACAGGCTGCTGCATCAAACGTCTGGAGCGCAGCCAGTCAGTAACAACCTTTGGCAGCTCCTCAGTCGTCCTCAAAAGCTGTAGCGCTCTTGTTGCAGTAACAGATGCTGAAAGTACTTAATTGCATTTCAAAGCCCTGCGGTGCATGGCCCACTCCTACATGCACTTATTTTCATAGCTGGAGCCTCATAAAGTGCCGCTGTCCCCAAAAAAAGCAGGTGCTCGCAGCCACAAAATGCAGATTAACCATAGAGAGGCCCTGAGTTTGGGTCGTCGAGCTGTTAGAGTAACATCAACCTGTTTTTCGCTCTCTGTTATTTGATCAGCCGTGTTTAAAAAAGCACATTTGATGGACAGATTTCTGTCACTGAATGTGAATTGCAGTGTGGTGGTGTCTTAGAGTTTAAAGGAATGAGGTTTAAGTCAGCACAACATCAGGAAATTGGCCAAAATGGAGATACACACATGCCACGATTTGTATCGGAAAACAGATGGGGATTTTACACACACACACACACACACA
>NW_015617349.1:0-1059 GCF_001515605.1 Sinocyclocheilus anshuiensis
TTTATTCCTGTGATGGCAAAGTTGAATTTTCAGCAGCCATTACTCAGTCTTCAGTGTCACATTATCCTTCAGAAATCATTCTAATGTGTTGATTTGGTTAAACATTTCCTTATTATCAATGTTGAAAATAGATGTGCTGCTTAATATTTTTAGTAGAAAGCATGATGCTTTTTTAGGATTATTTGATTAATAAAATAACAGCATTTATTTGAAATTTAATTGTTTTGTAACCATGTAAAATTATTTACTGTCACTTTAGAATAATTAAATGCATCCTTGCTGAATAAAAGTATAAATTTCTTAAAAAAAATAAAAAATAAATATATATATGTATATAGACCTCAAACTAGTTACATCTGAAAATATTCTTAAAGCTAAGGTGCTACTAGATGCTATTTAAACTCTCTGGGGAAATCAGCCTACAAATTGCTTGCTTTCAGTTGTCTCTACATATTAAGTTGGGATAGAAGAAAGTCTTTTAACATCCAAAAAATTGTTCAGTCTTAAATCTTCAATCATCCATCAAATACAGGTTTTAGAAGAGTTTGGCTAAGCAGAATGGAGTTCCCACATGTATTTCTAACATTACAGTGCACAAGGAAATTGCACTTTCAAATCCTCTTCTCTCGGTTCACTTTTCATTTTTTCTTTGCCCTCTCTCCATCTTTAAAACCCATGACCTGGAGCAGAGAGCAGGGATGAATCAGACTCAAAACATTGGCTGGCTCTCTCTGTGTAAATTAAATATTTGTGTGCTGAAAGAAAGAGAGATAGAAAAACAGAATTGATTGACACTTTGGAGTTAATCCCCATATCAAGGACTCCTGGAGAGACGGGATACACTTAGAGCACAGGGGATCAACGACGGGAGTGAAAGAGAGGGAAATCAAGGAAGGAAAGGAGAGAAGATGGGGAACGGTATCAGAATACATTATGGACACACACACAGGGATAGACTCATCTATCCATCTTTGTTCCCTCTCTCTCCATGTGTGTCTCTGTCCAGGCTCCAGAGGGGATGGACGCTGCTGTCCGTGCCTGAGGTGAAGGCCCCTCGCT
>NW_015617350.1:0-1059 GCF_001515605.1 Sinocyclocheilus anshuiensis
TCTTCACTACGAATAAGCGCAGCTAAATATATATTAGACAGAGATGAGTGACAACTCGCAGGTAAGTTCCCCAATGTCCAATATACTCCACAGATTTTATGTTTTTTTCTGGAGGTGCCAAGGGGATTACATATTTCAAAATCATCTACGTACAAAATAAGTGAAATCGCACACTCCTTTGACAATTGCAAATTTTCTTTGTAATTAGTACCATCATAAAAGGATTTATATTGAATTTCATCAGATTGAATTTGATGGTGTGATTTCAAGTTGATTGCTTTTTCCAAAAATGTTTGACAACTTAGGATCTGCTGTAAAGATTTTAGTATAGAGATGTATTGAAAAGATTTTCCGTTTTGGGAGTCGAGCACATATTCTATAGGTTCTACAATATCAAAATGTTTTTTGTAGTACGTCTTTCGCTTCCAAGCAGTCGAAAGTGGGCCATGACCACCAAATGAAGCTGAAAAAGGATTCGACTTGCAAAGAGTAGATGCTAGTTCTTGCAGAACAGTTTCATCTACTTGACAGTTAACATTCTGTAAGTGCTGAGCAATGGTTTGATGTATAAGAGGGACAGAAGCAGTGCTTATTAAATAGTCAAACTCTTGCAAAAGTTCATCAACAGCCACACTAGAAACAAGATAAATATGTTCTAGCTTTAGTAAGAGAGAGGCAACTTTGAGCTCAATATTACGTGGCAAATCATTTAAAACCTGATCATCCAAGTTTTCTGTACATAAATCCTCTGAGAGCTCAGTACCAACACTATTAATATGGATATTGTCAGAAATATGACTTTCAACAGAAATATCTGAGCTTGAGCCCTGTTTCTCAAGGATTCCAAGCTTTAAGTCATTAACTGAACAATCCTTATGATTTCTGCTTCTATGAGTTCGAAACGAACCATAAATATTTGTTTTGTATGAACACCCCTGAAACACACAATCAACTGTTTCACTGTTCTTCAGATGCTGTGCTATATGTTGAAAATAGTCTTTCAAAGTGGATGGCTGATTACAATTGCATAAGAGACATTTAAATGTGGTCAGTTCAGTT
>NW_015617351.1:0-1059 GCF_001515605.1 Sinocyclocheilus anshuiensis
TTTTACTTGAGTATATTTTTTCAGTACTCTTTCCACCACTGGCAGCAGCAGCAGAAGTAAAAGAAAAAGGCCCTGTCCCAAACAACACACTTCATGTGCACTTTTGTGGACTTACAATGGCTGCTGTGTGCACATGTTCATTAAGTCCACGAGACCGTCGGGTGTCCTATTCATCATTGTAGTTTTTAGAAGGGTGCTCGCAAGTGCCCATTTGCGGCCGCTATGTGCCCTCGATGCACACTTCTGCCGAGCCCACACTGAGGCGAGCTCTGGAGCAGACTTCTACCCCACAGTCAAAGTGGCATTACATCACGAAAGTGTGGACACAGGGGAAAACAGCGAGGGTTAAGGTGCGATTTTAGACAGGGCCAATGAAGAAGAAGAAGAAAAAAGAAGACTAACGGATACAATAGATGCACACCTACACACCTTCAGTGCTTGGCCTCTAATAACACTAGTGGCAGTAAAACATCAGCTACTCAAATCATAAATTATAATTAGAGCGGTAGATTATCTATTAATAAAGACTTATTTTGTTCGTCTCCTTGCACAATACTATATTATGACTTCAAAAACATTTCATCAGCCGAAACATTTGTTTTTCCTCCATGTGCAAAATAAAATAACAAAAGGTGTGCTGAATTTTGAGTGCAAATCACAGCTGAATCTCAAAACACGTTTACCATAGAGCATGATTTGTAATCTAATATATGTTGACGTTCACATAATCAGCTTAATCTCTTTGGATTTTCGGTCACAGTAAACTTGCTTGGTAGAGCACCAGGTACAGCATTGTGTTTGCTGAGAGTACGGGTATGAGTCCCATGAAACATGAGTCATTGTTAAAAAGGCAAAAATAAGCTCAAATTGCAACTCATATTTTACTTTATTGACACTATCAGGTGTACGGTAGGGATGATATAGAGTATGTTATAAATGCGATAAAGCATTGATATTTTAGTCTCAGCCTCAGACGTCATGAGCACATGGAACGTTGGCTAAACGTCTGATCTTTATGGAACACAAAAGTGGAAACACTTCAGGAGTTTCGAAGTCGTC
>NW_015617352.1:0-1060 GCF_001515605.1 Sinocyclocheilus anshuiensis
TGCCCCAAATGTGGAGATCCTTGCACACATGTAGAAACATTTGTTTGTGAGTACTTCATTTCATATAATATTTTAGTTTCATTTTTTATTTTATCATTGCATTTTTTTATTTAATTTAATTTATTTTATTCAGTTTTCATATAAATATCTGTCTGCTGTGTGTATTACTGGATTTCTCAAGGTGATCATATTTTTTTGTAATACTGTAATACTGACCAAAGAGTTACGTTTTTTTTTTTGGCCTTGTGCATGTTTAAGTAGGCCAGAGTGTTCACTGAACTAACTGTTCAATGCTAAAAATAAATCATACACAACAAGTTGCTTTTTCAACTGCTGGTGCTTTAATTAGTAACATGGTTTAAAAGTTGCCTAGTTAAAAGTAAAGATTGAGATTGATTTAAATTGCAACTTTATTTTTTTTCTTTCATACTTTAATTTGAATGTAATTGTTTCAAGACTTTCTTTCAAATATTCCGGTTTGCAGGCTTGTTTGTAGTTGTTTGAAATAATCAATAATAATAATAGGGAATGCAATATGCATAGGTATGTAATAGCAGAGTTGTAATTTCACAGTTGTACTGTAAAATACAGTAAAATAGAAAAAGACTTAAAATTTAAACAAAACATTACTGCTGTAGTATTTCACTGTGAAATAAATTGTATTCAAAAATGTAATAATAATTTTATTTAACTGAAATTACAGTTTTAATATAAGATGGTTTGTGCATGTTGCATTCCCAAATAAACATTATAAGCATCCTAAACTCGGAACGGATGCAGAGATGAGTTAATGTAGATTTTAAGACACTGAAAACACTGGATCATGAGCTGCTTGAGTTGCCACGGTTCAATCTAAAACATGTAACCCATATTTGAATTAAATTGCAGCCTTTGAGATTTGATAATCTCCCTACGCAATGTCTTGATTATGGTTTTAATTCAATCAATCATGCAGTGCTTAAAAAAACAACACTGAGGAAGATGTTATTTCTCTTGCAGCATCAACTCGCTTTGTGAAATGTGAAAAATGCCACCACTTTTTTGTGGTGCTTTCAGAAAC
>NW_015617353.1:0-1059 GCF_001515605.1 Sinocyclocheilus anshuiensis
TTAATACACAAGTTTCACAATTTGAGTTGAATTACTGAAATGAACCTTTCCACGACATTCTAATTCATTGAGATGCACCTGTATATCGCACAAACAATAAGGTTTTAGACAAATGCATTATTTTTCAAGTTCAAAACCTTCTATACTAGAATATTTGGTCTTCCAAACTAAAATTTGTGTAAACAAGTGAATATAATGCAACCACAAAACAATGTTTGATATTGCTGTATGTTATATTTTACAGTTTTGCTGTTTCAAGAATTATTTTCTGTTTCATGATTGTTTCATGGTTTAAATTTTGCAGGGGAAAAAATGCAAGCTGCAATTTTCATTGTGACAACTTACCCCATACAGTATGACAACATGCCCTGATATTGTACCCTGAGAAATATTCACTGAAAAAAAACTAGCCCTGTTCTCCACTATAGTAGCATTGGTGTTATATTTAAGCTTTATATAATTTATAGTTTATCTAACTAAATCATTTAGAATTCAGAGAAAATAAATAAATAAATAAAAGGCATTAAATAATAGATAAAAAATTATAAAAAATAGTAATAAAAAATATTTAATAAATATTAAATAAATAAATGTGAATAATATAATAAAAGCCATTAAATAAATAAATATAATAAAAGCAAATAAATAAACAAACTCATTAAATAATACATAAATAATTAAATAAATAAATGTGAAAATATAATAAAAGCTGTTAAATAAATAAATAAACAACAGCAAATAAATAAATAAATACATAGTAGTAAATGAATATCATTGATAATATAACAAAGTGTCTCTCTCTTTAATGAAGAGCGACAGTCAGCACAGGTGCAGCAGGACTGAAGGAAAGGAGAGTGAGAGGGGGGGAAATGGTCAGGGAGAAAGCATGCAAGGTAAAAGGAGGGCGTGTTAGAATGGAGAGAAAAACGGGGGAAGGAGAGACGAAATGGGGTAGGAGGAGAGGGGGGAGAAAAAGATTGAGAAACAAAAATAGAGGTGCTGGAAAAAAGAAGGAGAGAGTGTGAGGGAGAGGGAGGGAGAGAGAGAGAGAGAGAGAGA
>NW_015617354.1:0-1031 GCF_001515605.1 Sinocyclocheilus anshuiensis
CACACACACACACACACACACACACACACACAGACACACACAGCACTGTATTATCAGGACAGAACGCACGATTTTTCTGATAAAGTGACTTATATAATACAATTAACATCAAAATAGGCATGAAGAGCTGAATGAGAGAGAAACCTGAGCACAAGTTTATTTGTAAAGCACTTTTCACAATAAAAAAAAACAAAGTTTATTATGAATACCACTCAAAATTTTATACTTGTATTTTTCAGTCCTGTGTTGAATGCAGTTAAATGTAAAGGATTTGCTGAGGAACGAGAGGAACTAAAATACAGGTTTAAAGTTTGGTTTTGATTAATTTCAGTGACTCAGTTCAAACTGTCCATTTACTGAACTGATTCAGAGCTCTGATTCAAAAACTCTGTGCAACTGTTTGTGTTATTAATGTTCATGTGTCATTATCTCTGTGTTTTACATGTATGTTTTAGTATAAATATCAGTTGGTAAATATTGCTGTTTATGACTATGTATTATTATATAGGTGCATATAAATGAAAACAATTCAATATGATTCTTCTTCATCTGGTGATGACTATGAGACAGAGGTGATTCAATAGAGTCACTCATTTAAACTTCAGTGAATCAAACTGTTTTATACTCATATTTTTTATTTGTATTCTGTTCTGAATGTGGGTAAATTTAAAGTACTTGTTGTGAAGTGTTTACAGTGTTTGTGAATGTTGCATTTATTGCAATATGACATACACTGATACAACGTATCTGTATTGTTTTTTCTCTCTCAATAATGCAATTCTGACCTGGTGTGACTTTAGTCAGTTCAGTTTAAAATTATTTTCTGAAAACCCAGCGGTTCAGAGACACGTTCTTGTGCTTCAGCGCTTGATCAAAATAATAAATGAACTCCTAACAGCATGGGTCTGACCTGCGCCGGATCCACGTCGTTCAGCATCACGATAGATGTGCAGTGATAGTCCAGAACCAGACGCCAGAAGTCCTTCACTGTGTTTGGCAAAGGATGCTGGGTAACGATGAACGCAGACGGC
>NW_015617355.1:0-1060 GCF_001515605.1 Sinocyclocheilus anshuiensis
GCCCCAGTTCCCCAGGCTGTAATTAAAGTCCATCCCTGTTTAGATGTTTCCACTGAAGAAATTATGCCACCAATGCTGCTGGGATAATGACTTGATCTGGTTCAACATGCTGAAAAGGCTGGTAGGTCTTGGCAGGTTTAAGCTGGTCTAGCTGGTCTCCCAGCATGAACAAGCTGGTGTTTAGCTGGCTTAGCTGAATTGAACTAACATGCATGTGCTTGATTACATTGTATTAGCATGTGAACATTTCTATGTTTATAATATATATGTTGATTTTGTGTAATATGGGAATCTTTCAGTATTATGGTATATCAGGGAGCGTGGGGCTAGTTGTCACGTTTTCACTCCAGTGAATATATTTTTCACTTTTTTGAAAGTGAATATGTATATTTAGTTACAGGAAAAAACTATAAAATGTCAATAAATAGAATTTATTGACATTTTAACACCATGTAGTGTGACAATATGTCTAGCTTGATGGGGTAATTTATTTAAAAAAAATAGATAGTGGTGCCTAATAGAATAGGCACCACTTTAGTACTTTTTTTCATTTAAACTAAAAGTTTAAAGCGATAATTCATTCAAAAATAAATTATTTTAGAATTGACCCACAAGCATTTCATTGACTTTTGTTGTATACAAGACATTTTTAAACAGCTCCACAGAAGAAAGTCAGTCATATGGGTTTTTAATGACATGAAGGTGAGAAAATGATTACAGGACTTTTATTTTTGGGAGAACTGTCCCTTTAAGAGATAGAAATGCTGTGCTAATAACGTTATTAATGAAAGTTATTCTCTTACACAATAAGTGATGTCATCAAGTTAATTTTGGGCCAGTGACATTTAACGCATTAACGTTATTAACCCAAAAAGAAAAAAAAAGCGGCGTGAAACAACCAAGAAGCTCTTAAGATTAGAAGAAGAGGGGCTGGATGGGGAGGAGGTAAACAGGACATCATTCAGCCAGAAATATTCCCCGAAATCCCATCTGGAAGTAATTAATGGACAGTGTACAAGAGCCAGCCTTAAAAGATTTCAAATATTTGCTGAAGTGCCCC
>NW_015617356.1:0-1018 GCF_001515605.1 Sinocyclocheilus anshuiensis
CACACACACACACACACACACACACACACACACACACAGTTTAATGTTGATGCTGCTCTTTTCTGTACAATGATATTTGTAATTAAACATTTTTTATAATGAAATCTAATACATTTAAAATAAAAAAAACTTTAAATGTAATTATTAACAGACAGTTAAAATTATAATCTTGTTTACATGTGCTTTAGTATGTTAGTTGACACATCAAATTAAATGTACAGCTTTAAAGCATCACATTAAAACATAGTTATTTAAAATGTGCTTTAAGTAACATTTTATTTTTATTTAACAAGAGTTAAAAATCTCTCTTTAAGTGGCATTACATTTCATTAATACTATTAAATAAAAATATCTGCAAGTAGGTTTTCTTTTTACATATACTTTACACTTTGAAGCACAGTTCAAGTGTACACTACAAGTGCACACTTCTTTTTCACCGGGGATATGGGACTATGAGACAGCAATATTTCCAATTAATAACAGCTTAACTTTTCAGAAACCTTGGAATAAGGTACACAATTTGTAAGGATTGCTTTTCTGTTCATTTTGGAGCATGATGACTTGAATATTGAATATTATTACTTGAATATTATTCTAAATGTCTGAAGGAAAGTTATATTGGTTGTAATGAAATGAGGGTGAGTAGTGATGAAAGATGATCTAGAATTTCAATTTTTGCACAAACTATCCCTTAGTGTTTGTAATGAATACACTGCACGTGGCTATAGATAAAGTGCATCTGCACTCACTTAATAACTAATTTCATGAGAGTGATGCCAGGATACTTGACAGCATGTGCTTATAAATCTGTGCATCACTGTAATATGAAACTGCATATTTATGCTGATAGAGGTCTGATGGTCTGACATGAAACCCAAATGAACTGGACAGAGTTGGGACAAACTGTTCTAGCAGTAGCGTCTGTCTCACGCACAGCTAATCTGTCATGAAGGACTTGTGTGAGTGCAATGATATCACTTCCATAAAAGCATGAAAGACCTATGGAAAAAGTATACAA
>NW_015617357.1:0-1055 GCF_001515605.1 Sinocyclocheilus anshuiensis
AATCTGCATATTAGAATGATTTCTGAAGGATCATGTGACACTGAATATGCAGCATTTTTGATCAAATAAATGCAAACTTCTTGAGTGCAAGACACATGACAACAGGCCAAAAACATCTTATTGATCCCAAACTTTTGAATTGTAGTATATGACAAAGAAAAACCTAACCTCCAATTCTACTGAATCAATTCCGATTTTTTTGGAAAATTTAAGGAAATCCTGGAAATAAATAAACCAAAACAGAGACATCAGAATCAAGATTAGAGTAACATCTCTGTCAATAGTGCTAAAACAATGAGATGCAGTGGGCCAGATGGACAAACCTTAAGCAGCAGTTGGTACTTCATGATTCTCTGCACAGGTTTAATGAGCAGATCAGTGATCTGAAGCCTGTGACCCAGATGCTGCTTCAGATCCTACAAGAGAGGGTCAAAAACGGACCTTGATGCTCATATATATAAATGCTTAATGTATTTATTTAATATCACATTATAAATGTTTTATTATGTTCTATGTAATTTCAATTTGGTGGTATACCAACGTGAATGCAAAATGTATTTCATAAGGAAATGCAAACTTTATAATGGGCAGAAAATATGTTCAAATCAGACTGAAGACTTCAGTTACGCACCTCAAAATAGGTGTCGATATACTCTGAGACAATGTGCTCAGACTTAGGTTTGTTCTGGCAGTAAACAATGTACATGTGCAGTCTTCGCTCCTGAAAGGCATGATGAGTTCATAAGTATGCACAATATCATATTACAGAAAAAAAGTTTGATTGGTTGCCTAAAAAAGCTTAAAAATTGTACATGTTTGACGAAGAGAGGGCCCAGCCGGTCAGGAACCTCAAGGCACTTTTCAAGCTCTCCCAGGAAGAAACTGAAACAATAAGGATTATAGTTAGTTTAATCTCTCTTCAAAGTCTGTAAAATTGCCATAGAATTGCTGAATTTTTTTTCCATCAATGTCCATCATTTAAAAATAACTGAAAATATAATACTTCACAGACTAGATACTTACTCTTTGTGCCAGTCGTATATCTGCTGAATGTT
>NW_015617358.1:0-1060 GCF_001515605.1 Sinocyclocheilus anshuiensis
CTTGACTTTTCCCTCCTGCTCTTTCAAGACAACCTTAACCTTTCAGATTGTGCAGACAGATGTATAAACACACAAAAATAACACACTTGCCCTCAGCAGCATTCGTTCCGATCTTAGCATTTAATTATGATAATCTAAGAGGCAAGCATTCGAAGAATTTAAAGGAAGTTACAGCTTCAGCGTCTAGCCAATCTACTTGAACCACACCTTTAGGTTGTCACGGTTCCCTTTTATAATATCATTGTTGTTTTTGAGTTTTGGTCTGTGATTTACATAAGTCTGCTCTGGGCGCCTCACAAGCATTTTTTTAAGCCTGTGCGTCCTTGAATCCTCCTGCAGTAGCAGATTCTGTCCAAAAGGGGGCGTTAAGCTGCCGTACATGCGTGAAATGTTGACCAGTTGATGTATAGCACTCTTATCAGGGGAATGGCAGCGTCTCTCTTCCTTTGCACACACAGATCCATACAGATACCTGTCCAATGATAATGTATTTCTGCTGGATGAGCACTCTTTTATAACATGTTAGATTTGTATTTAGATGTGGAATCTATCTGGGCTGCATTCATCAGATAGCTGCAAGTTTTGTCTAGGGCTATTTGATTATCGTTATTAAAAAGTTATTGTGAGGAGAAAAATGCGTGCGCCTGCACCACAGAATATGAATTTTGAGCGATACCATATCCGTAACGCGACGGCTCCTTTTTTAACGGGATTATGTCCGAAAGTGGCCAGACTCCCTGTGCGAAGGGGTTCTGCCTTTTGTGTTTCAGGATTTGCGGGATTAGAATTCTCGTTCCTCCGTTTAGTTGGATTTTTAATCCAGACTGATGCAGCTTCAAAGGCTGGTCTTTATTAATCACGTGTTTTCATTATCCATGGTCATACAGTCCTTACAGACCAAAGCTCTCATTAGAATGAGCATGTAAATCTTTTGTATGCATTTTTCTGTGTGTGTGTGTTTGTTCAAATTAGACAGAGGGTTCAACAGAAGCGACTTTTAACAAAGCTGAGTTTACAAAGCTAATTGGAGAGAGATGGGTTGGATCTGATGTTCTTGATT
>NW_015617359.1:0-1060 GCF_001515605.1 Sinocyclocheilus anshuiensis
ACAACTTACCAGCAC
The DNA here is from genome assembly GCF_001515605.1 of Sinocyclocheilus anshuiensis. NCBI lineage: Eukaryota > Metazoa > Chordata > Actinopteri > Cypriniformes > Cyprinidae > Sinocyclocheilus > Sinocyclocheilus anshuiensis. Next base: position 16 of record NW_015617359.1, read on the forward strand.
ATAGTAGTATGCATAGAGAGCAGCAAAATGATGTATGACAAAATATTTCTCTCCAATTGACTCCCATGAAGTAAACATGAGCAGGAGATCTGAAAAAAAGAAACAGATAATGTTCTGAGTGTAACCATCAAGTTAAAAGCAAAAACATATGTTCCTTACTAAATACATTAATGTACACATCTTAATCATTATTCCCAATAAACAAGCAAATAAATAAATAGATTTTTAAACTGCGATGAAGCAGTTTTGTTAAAATATTTTTCATCAAAGAAATAATAATAAACGATTATGCTGAAAAATAAATAAAAAAATTAAAATGAGTTTTAATTCAGAAATGAAAAAAGTTAATCTTAGAAGAAATGTATTCAAATCATTAAGTGTATAAACTAAATGTTTAGTTTTTTGTATTTAAGTACAAATTAATAGATATAGCATCACATCATTAAGCCTCCACCCACCTGATATAAGATAGCCTGAGGTAATGGCCACATTTAGCTTCACCAGTGTGGCATCTCCCCTGTAATCACAAATTAGAGGTTAGATAAGATAAATAATGTTTGTGAGACCACCAAAAACATCTGATTCAGATTATACTTTCAGGACAGAAACCACACTATGTTGCATAAGTTGTGCCAACACATTTGTAATGGACTGCATCTTCAAATCCTCACCAGACTGGGTCTTTCTGGATAGGTTCATCAAAGATATATATGTAGAGACAGAAAAGTCCCACAACCAAGGCGTGTACCGTTGAGACGGCCCTTTGAGAGAAAAAAAAAACAGTAAGAGTTTAAAGATATTCCAATTTTAGTTAAGAGTGCATAATAAAACATGCTTTTAGAAGATAAATCTGACACCTGGAGTTCCACTCTGTCCTTTGTGTAGGTCTGAGCCTCAGGAAGCCTTTGCAGAGCTTCTCAGACAACCAAGGGCTACCTCTGTGGAACAGCCACTGGAAGCCCAGGAAGCTCCCTGTTACAACCACCAGCACCTGCAGGCTGAGAGGCTCCATGCCTGCTGAGCCCTAAAGAAAGAAAGAGACGAG
>NW_015617360.1:0-1060 GCF_001515605.1 Sinocyclocheilus anshuiensis
TCAACCGACGTGACGTCGGGAGTGACCGACTGAAAGGGAACATATATTCTCTCAATACAACTCACTCTCAAATTTGCTTCTCAAATGTGAAACTCGTTACAAGGGTTAATGATCAAAACAAGTGTAAAATTGCAAATTAATTAACTGGAAAACAATTTTAGCTTCAAGTACATTTAAGTTTTTATATATATATTTGAGTAAACAGCATTTTTCTTATTGGATTAGCAGTTTTTTTAAGCATAAATTTAACAAAAAATGAGTTGTTTTCATGCTTAAAAAGCAGGAAATTAATTAATTTAAAAATCTCTGATTTGTTCTTATTTATGAGATTTACTCTGATTTATCTACTCAGTTTACTCTCTGAAAATGAATCTTAATGTCTTTTTCACCTCACATAAAAGTATCAAGTTTTACTGCAAACTGATTAAGAAATGATTTTTTGCAGTGTACGTGCTTTACTCAGATCAAATCTCCTGAAATTTCATACTCGGAGTCTTTACCTCGGACAAGGTTACAGTGTTTTTGAAGGGTGTGCGCTCTAGCGTCTCCATCGGGCTATTCCCCCACAATCTGCCAGGCTCTCTTGCCACAGTCCGCCTCTGCAGCTCTCAGACCTCCCGAAGCATGACGCCGCACGTTAGATGAAGAATCCCACAGAGACGCCGGCACTTTCGGTAAACCGGCCCCTGTCCAATCCTATTTCCCAGCCTGTACGTCTGACACCTGTAGAAACCCTCTATATTAGACTGAATGGAGGGGACAAACGTGGAGCTCATTCACACTTCATTCCTTTGGGGGTCCGCTTATTGACCGTGAAAAGCGTGACCGTATTCTCACTGCCCTTCAACAATGGCGCTTCAGTCCCTGTTACAATTACAATTACAGCCACGAGGAGGAGGTCAGCCCAGAGCTTCCTCCATCCCACACAGAGAACCTGAATTGTAGTATGTTAGTATGTGAGGAAAAATCATACAGCAATGAGCTCAAGGTGCAATAAAGTCGGAAGGGAATGACTTTAGTGGGACGAGCCACAGTTGTATAAAGATGCAAACGAAAGAGA
>NW_015617361.1:0-1060 GCF_001515605.1 Sinocyclocheilus anshuiensis
AGAGTCTTTGTGAAAACTAAAGAGGCCTGCAGCAAAAACAAGAAAACAACGATAAGAAATCTCAGCAAAGTTGGTGGCTGGCATGTTTGTTGGTACATTTGTAAATTTCTGTGATGTACTTGTTATGCTAACTGTTAGAACAGATTTCATGTGGCATATTATGATTCACAAATCAAAGGTAAAGTAGTTTATTTGTCTCCTGCGTGTAAAAGAAACAGTATATCTGTTTCATGAAGAATGACTCCTGCGTCATGGACCAAAAATACAAACAATTAATACTGACAAAACTGCAAGTATGGGCTGTGTGCAGATAATGAGGTATCTTGCAGTGAAAAATGACTACGAGTCATTTTCTGTATGGGGTGATTTTCCGCCCCCATGGAAAATCATTTTATATCACACTACATTTATAACATGGACTGAAATTTCACCCAAAAATATGAATTATGCTTTTATACTTTTATGTTTATTTGTTTGTTTTTACTTTACAATGATTATGCAAGTTCAGTTGAATATTTATACAAAATAAGAAACATTTTGATTATAATACAAATTACAAATTTACTTTTAAGACATTTTATCACGTGCTTATCAAAGCAGACTAATTTACCCATTTCCCAGAGTACTATTTGTTACCTTAGTTAATGAAGTTCTGTAGGAGTATATATCTGTTGAATACATCTTTTATATAAAATGAAAGTTTGTCATCATCTTCCGCCATTAATGAAACTCACATTCATTTTTTTCATGTGGAACAAATATCAAAGCTTCTCTTTTGCATGCAAAAAAAGTTAATTTGCCAAATTCAGCAGCAATTTAGATGGTTTTTGGTTAAAAAATAATAAGAAGAAAATGTGTTCCCTTTCGATACTACACTCGCACTGCGTCTGCTAGACGCTATGGGTAAAAAGCCTGCTCGCCATTGACGCCACCTTCAGCACGAGCATCAGCAGTCCTGGTTCCCCTGCTGCCATCCGGCAAGTTATAAGAGCAAATTTCTAAAGAGCAAATTTCTCGGCATTGTTTCAAATGCCGTGCCGTTACTGCAGTCCTGCACACC
>NW_015617362.1:0-1060 GCF_001515605.1 Sinocyclocheilus anshuiensis
GCATTTTTCAGTGTGCAGTGTCCCTGAATGCTTTCAACTGAAGATATCATCCTAACATATGTAAAGATTTGCTTTTGCATCAGTCAACTTCAGCCTCTTTTGGTCACGTAAGGTCACTAAGCAAGCCCATTTGTTCCTAACCTTTTTCCATTAATAGTTACAATTGTAAGATGTGTGGTTGAGCACTTATTACAAATTAGCTTTGTAATTTGTATGTGAGTGTACATTCTGTAACTGTTCCCATTTTCAGTTAATAAATGCATAGCTTGTTGTGATTGAAATATTTTGGTATGCATTTTGTTTCTTGGGGTATGTGTGGGGCTTTCTTGGGTATTTCTCTGCTTTTTCAGGTGTGAGTGTAAAGCTTGGCGGTTTTTGTAGAGCTTGGATGCCAGGGCTTGATGTCAACTCTGTTCAAGTTGGAGAGGCAGATCAGTCCAGTCCTACAACTGCTCAGGTCGAAGGAAGAAAGGCAAAATATAAATTTACCCTGAAGATATGCTTTATGCATTAAATTGTAGTCTCTTTGGCTATAAGCCTACCCTTTTATCTGATTCTTGTAGATTTTATTTGTATTGCGTTTGTAAAGGGTGGGCATAGGGGTCTTTGTTTTTGCCATTTTTGGTCTTGCAGTATCTTACAAAGCCTCGTGAAGAATGCCACCTTTCCGAAGTTGTGGCCCGAAATCACCCGGTTCCACCGAATTCTTCGGCAGGCAGGACAATTCGTTGTGCTACAGTAGACTTTAAACTGTACTATGCTTTTAAAATATTAATTACCCAGCCACTGCACTGCGCAACTGTGCAGGGTGGAAAAAGTTGCTTTACAAATGTATAACAATGGTCTGTTCAGCTGTTGCACTAATGTGCTCCAGACTCCAAATTAAGAGTGGCTGGGAAAAGCTGCGCAACTGTGCAGCTTCATTTGGAATTGGCTGTACAACCGAAAGTTATCTGGCAAAGATGTGTTTGGGGTGGGGAGGGCTTTGCACTTTTCTCTCTCTTCTGCAGAAATTTCATCAGCCAGCTGTGTGGTGAAAGTTACATGATGTCGTCCTGTG
>NW_015617363.1:0-1060 GCF_001515605.1 Sinocyclocheilus anshuiensis
TAAAGCTGCACATGGATTCTAACGCCACTGCCTCTTTGTTACACATGCACATATGTCACACTCTAGAACAAACATCATTGGTTTTGTGCATCACACACCGATTTGAACTTCTGTATTTACCAAATGTGCTCTATGTATGTGCTGATCAACACATTTACTTATGTAACTAAAAGCCTAAATTAAACCTGCTCATCATATAAAATGACTGTATCTCTTGACAAGACTCCACTCGATTCATATGGATTAATTTGACAACACCTTTAAGACCCTTTTGGGTCTTCTAAGTTTTGATTACCTGGACTTTCAATGGAGGAACAGAAATCAGATTTTATCAAAAATATAATTTGTTGCTTTAAATATTAACAAAAGTCTCATGGGTTTGGAACAACAGGAGGGTGAGTAAATAATGACAGAATTTTCATTTTTGTGTGAACTGTCCCTTTAAACCATGATATAAGGTCCTACCACCTCACAACTAGTGCTTATTTAATATGAGACTAAACACTCCCATCTACAAACACAGACATAGACAGAAACATACTACCCCCACCTGACAAGAAAGAGAGATAAACATGGGGTCAGAGACAAAGTAGGGGTAGAGAATGCAGAAGCTTTAAATAAGGGGTCCTTTTTAGCAATGGGGGTTGACTGGGATGCTAAGCTCGTAAAACGAGTGATTTGTGATTGGCTTTATTTGGCTCCTCTGCTGGCAGATATTGAATTATTGCCTGTCCTTCTCCTTTATCAAAAAGGTCACGAGTCACGACACAGTGTTTTTATATAAGCGTAAATCAAGTAAAATCTTTCTTTACTCTAGTGTAAACAACAGATAAGACAGATCTGAGACCAGCAAGAGCAGAGGGAGAGCCAGGGTTAAAGTATGAGCTCCCTGCCATCTGGATGCTGAAGTCCAGTTGGTGGAGTGGACAGTGAAAAGAAACGAGGGTGCTGATGGTCCCATAGTAGGAGCTCACGAGACAAAGTGAGACCTCCCACACCCCTTTCTGTAGGGTCCTTACAATGATAATTGGAGGCCTTCCTTGGCCACAGAAAAACATTA
>NW_015617364.1:0-1061 GCF_001515605.1 Sinocyclocheilus anshuiensis
AAACAATTTTATTAATAAATTAATCATCATGCCGTTCGTTCAGTGTTTTATTAGCTATATTCAGTGTAAATGTACTATGTGTAAACAGGTTGCTTGCTCCTTAATTGAGATCCGCATGGTTTTTATGTCAGAAAAACAAATCTAATTAATTTTCTAAATGATACAATCTTATTATTAACCAAAACATGTAAAAATTTAATTGTAAAGGCTAGTTTGACTATGGTGCTGTCTTCAGAGTAGCTTTCCACAAGTATGACAGCTAAAATTAAAGATTTAAAAGTTTCATTTGAATCTGGTGCAATAATTCTCAGAACATCTTAGATGAGCGCTGTAACTCGCGGCGTATGAAACTAGGATCATTAAAGTGCAAAAAGACATCAAGAACATTGTGAACATCTGGTAATTCCTTATTTCACTCAGTCTGTAGTTTCGCCGCTCTCATTTTTGAAGTCTTTGAAGTCTTTCCTGTGCTGTTCATGAGACTGTTAAGTTATCACACACACACTCTCTCGCCTTTGTTGTGTAGGTCGGTGTCCGCAGATGCCACAACAGATGCCTTCAAAAATAACATCACCCTGTTCACACGCATCCTGGACCGCCTGCTGGATGGCTACGACAACCGGCTGAGACCCGGACTGGGAGGTGAGTTAGTAGTGTCTGAATTAAATGGCTTGCCTTTGGTATCCTAGTAAAGATAAAGGATGCCGTAATGAGAGCACATATGAAGGCTGAGCTCATCTCTGCTCTTCTCCATAATCGAGTTTATCTTTCCGCAAGCATCACTAAATCTGTAGCGTAATGGATTTGTACAAAGACCTTCAGTGCATTCGGATCTAGCTTATCTCTAGTGGTTTTATCAGTGTAGTTTGTGTCTGATGTTGTGATGATGAAGGCAGGAACACATTATAGTGCTTATGGTGACAACAGAAGTACATTAGTCCGGATTAAAGAGAGATACTGAGTACCTGTTTTTATTGATTTGTGTGGTCATGTACGCGGTGCTATTATAAAGCAGATCTCTATTGACTGGCATAAAAGAAGGCATTTTTCAAATGTTTTGT
>NW_015617365.1:0-1044 GCF_001515605.1 Sinocyclocheilus anshuiensis
GTTTCACTGTTATATCTGAGTGAGGAGTGTGGGAGACACTCTCTCTTCTCCGTCATGGCTTGCCATAGATCAAGGTCACTGTTTCTGTGATCATTACACCACTGAAGGTGACAGGCTGCATTTACAGGGCTATGATCAGAGGCCAGTGTGGGAGCCGAGCGGCTCTGTATTTCTCAGAAGGATAATAGATATGCACTCACACAGACACACACACATTTACAGTGAAACAAAGCATCTCTACGGCATGGGGAAATCCAAGTCTCTCTTCTATCACACTCCAGACACACGTTACCAAGCGCTTCTGAGTTACTACCGAAACTGGTCAAGGTCCTATGAAAGATCTCCAAAATATCAACCATACGATGCTGTTGAAACTATAAATGACAAAGCAGGGTAAGATATTAAACCATTTAACACCGCATTTAACAAAAGTACGTGAGTGTGTGCATGAAGAGTGAGAGGGGGATATTAGAATCATGTCATGGGGTGCATTGAGGAGGTCGCTGCTTTCCATATTGCAGTCGTGTTAGTGGAAGCTGTTTCCTGTCTGTTTTAAACAGTGGCAGCTGGCTTGAGAGCACCCTGGACTGCCTCAGGGTCCAACACACACACACACAAATGGCAATTGGAAACTCATTATATAGGAATATTATTAAAATACAGTATTGTTTGTAAATTAATAAGAAATTATATGCTGTACATATTTTTCTTTTTCATAATTTACACACATTTTAAGTGTATGCGTGTGTGAGTGCATGTATTATATATATATATATATATATATATAGATATAGACACACACAGAGTTTCATAAATCAAAAGAAAAATATGTATAATATAATTTCTCAATTTACAATCCATACTATATTTTAATATTCCTATATAATGAGTTTCTCACACACACATATCCAAAAATCACTCAAATCAAAAGAAAAACAAAAGCATTAAGTTATGTTAATTAAAGGGATTAATTAACTCCTTCTGTTTGCTTTATCCAACTAGTTAAGAAAGAAAGAAAGAAAGAAAGAAAGAAAGAAAGAAAGA
>NW_015617366.1:0-1061 GCF_001515605.1 Sinocyclocheilus anshuiensis
TTGCTTTCCATTTAGTTTTGTTCACACTGAGAAACACAAACATCTTACAGCGATCGGATGTTTCAGCGGCATGCTCTAACAGCAGCCATTCACTCTCTTTGAACGACCATTTCACTCGGTGTGTGTCAGAACAGGGACCGCTAAAGGGCTCTTGAACCTTTTTCAGGGTATTTACACTTTCAGTATGAAAAGGACACAGATCTTTCTGAATTGAACCACCTGTTCATAATCAAAGCTAGAACAGCCAGAGTGAGTGAAAGTATCACAGAACACAGATTTTATATCTGTAATGGACTTTTAACATCTCTGCGTCCTCACACTGCTGTACTTTTTGCATACAGTAGCTGTTATATATTGAGTAACTTGTTGCTTTGCACATTTCTAAATCTGAAACCTGAACTTATTTAGATTTATTTACACAGCATGTTTACTGTATATATAGACACATAGCCCCCGTTTGTTTTTGTTACCTGTTTTATTCTTTGTTTTACTTTAACTATATTCCTAACTTTATTTTCTGCTTCAGGTGAATTTACATTTTAAAAGCTATGCAGTCTTGCAGAGACAGTATTTCACTGCTTGTGCACTATTTGTGTTTGTGACATAAATGCAGTCTTCTATAACAAAACAAGCTGGCCATCAAAGGTTTGTACACTCCTTAAATCCCTCTAAAATCAGTCTGCAGGTGCGTTTGAAGGAATGGGAAAATATTCAGCAAGCTTTTGGCAGTACCAATGCTGTAAAATTGATTATTGGGCAAGAAATTGAAGTTTTACAATAAATTTTACTTCAGAATTTCTCATATCACAATGTTATCATTGTAATTATTTGTGAAATCTAATAGCAATTTCTATAAATAATGCACCAAATATTTTTCAGTGAACTTCAGTTTCTCAGCTATCTTCAGTTAGATATAGAATTTTGAGATTTATTAAAGAGTACATTATGAAACATATGCTTATTTTATTTATTTGTTATTTTTTTCGTATTCACATTAATCTCAGTGGAAGAAGCTCAGTTGGTGCAGGACCCTTGGAAGTATGTGATTTGAAATATGCCAT
>NW_015617367.1:0-1058 GCF_001515605.1 Sinocyclocheilus anshuiensis
AAAGGAAAACTTGAAATCGCATCATATGACCCCTTTAAGAAAAAGCAGTTAGAATAGAGAGTGCAAGTGTTAAGAGGCTTAGAGACACTATTTCTCACTTTAGTCTAGTCTGTACTTATCGGAACAATCTTGGAACAATGTACTGCATCACATCTCATTTTACAGCCTCACTAGGATGAATCACTTACATTATATTATTGCACATTATATTACACAAACACTTTGGATAAAAGCATCTACCAAATATAATTTAACTTAATTATTAGATCTGCAAAATGGAGAAAACACATTCAAATATATTTTTTTAAATAAATAAAAATTTCAACAATTTTTTTTGCACTAGTGCCCCGAATAAGGAAACACTTGTCCATTTGTCCTTGTTTACAAGTAGCAGCACTCTCTGTTAATTTCCTCCCAATGCCTCTGCCCTCACCTGATAAATGATAACACAAGACTCGCATTGTCAAAAACAAGGAGCCAATAAAACTCTTGCAAAACAAACATAATGTGGGTAATAAACTTGAGCAAGTCCCATAAACTTACTCAAACAAGTGTACAAAGCTAATACAATACAAAAACACACAAAACTCTGATGTCCTGAGGTGTGTATTGTTTTTTAATAATATTCCAGTCCAGTTTGGAAAATAATGTAAATAAACAAAACAGTCTTAGATAATTTAAACAAAATAAAGAAGATAGGAAGTACTCATCATCAATCAACTGAGCACTATGTAACTAAGCACACACAAGACAAAAAAAAACACTTTACTCTCTTGCTCTGGACTCTTCTGTCTTCACGTTATCACTTGATAAGGGTTCTTCTCCAGAAAAGTTTCAATGTCATAATGTGTTTGATCTACAAGCACAGATCCATCATGGATGGATTGCTTCCACGCACTGCGCTCATTCTGCAGGGCAGCTGCGTCACATGCACCAGTGCAGCTGCGTCACATGCACCAGTATCTAAGGTCTGCATTCTATTGTGGCATGTTTACCATGCATATTCAAATAACCATGCAAAGTATCAGTGTTAAAACGGATCAACTTTCCAGTGAAAG
>NW_015617368.1:0-1057 GCF_001515605.1 Sinocyclocheilus anshuiensis
AAGGAAAACTTGAAATCGCATCATATGACCCCTTTAAATAAAGCGCATTAATCCGCTCCTGTTAGACATTAAAGGGCCGGTTCACCCAGAAATCATCATTCTGTCATCATTTACTCTCTCTGATGTTGTTTAAAGCTGTGACTTTCTTTCTTTTGTGCTGTGTGACAAGATATTTTCCCCAAACCATTAAACAGTGAAAGTATTTTAAAATAAATTGTATTATTTGTATTATTAAATATTCAGTTTTTATTTTACAGTGAAATATTATGACAGGAACATTTCTTATTTCAAGATAGTTTAGTAATAGTAATAATAATAATAATAAAATAATTACTCTATTGATTATTATTAGTCATATTAATATTTAAATCACAATTTCTGGCCAAACTGCACTGCAGTTGTTGTTGTTTTTTATATAGCATTTTAAATCACAATGGTAATTTGGAATAGTAATTTTACAAAAATTGTAAAATAAACGGTAAAATAATAATAACAATAAACAACAACAACAATAATAATAATAATGCATTCTTGATTTTTTTAATTTACAGTGAAATACTACAACAGGAAAATATTTTAGTAATAAAAATAAGAAGGAAGAACAAGAAGAAGAAAAAAATTATACTCATATTGATATTTAATCACAACATTGTTGGCCAAATTGCACTGCAAACCTGGAGCTTTTTAAAATCCCATGTTAAATTGCAAACTAAATTCTAAACTAAAATTATCATTACTATTAAATACAAAAAAATTTCTTTTACAGTCAAATATTACAATAGGAATATTTCTTATTTTTTAGATATTTTAGTAATAATAAGAATAAGAAGAAAGATCACATTTTTGACCAAATTCCACTACATATTTGAGCTTTAGATTTTTTTAAATCCCATTTTAAATCACAGAGATACGTTTTATCAGAATGAACACAATTCGATTTGTTCCCAAAACCGTGCATCTCCAGCATTATTCTGCGATACACTCACACTCACACACACACACACACGCACTCACTGTCTCACACACACACTCACACTCACTGTCTCACACACACACA
>NW_015617369.1:0-1061 GCF_001515605.1 Sinocyclocheilus anshuiensis
GGTCATGAAACCCTAAAACGCATTTTTTTGAGATGTTAACATATACAGGTTGCACATCAGTGAAAACAACAATAGCACTCGTTATGTCTATTTTTAAGGAAAAAGTGGTTATATGTTTAATTTCTTTGGAGCCATGCCGGTCTCCTGGTTCAAAAAGCAAAGTTGAACCAACGTCATGAAAAGTGACGTTTATGCATTAATTTGGAGTGGTCATTTGCGGCCGTGGCTGGAGACTACGCGTCTATGGCAAGTTTTCCAAGCTGTTCTCAGTATTATTCATGAGAATGAGCTCTTATGATCCAATCCCTGCTCTGTATTATGCATGAGGTTATCTTCCAGCGGAGAATTCATATCTCATTAAAGAGCTTCCGTGCTGTCAGTTTACCTCTGTAAACATTACCGTAACAATATTTAAGATGTAACAACACGTAGAGCGTGCATGAAAGAGCAGTTTCTGCAACAACACTTGCTGTGCGGATCACAGTTCACATATGGACCGGCGCAAACGTGTTTCAAGTTTTTGTGAACATATTTCATATTCTCTGAAAATATGATATGTTCATGTGCTCCAAACATGAACCAGCACCATGTATGCGCACATATCATGTATTCTTCAAGTAAAATACACGCATATAAGGGCACTGATACAGCGGTACGTCTGATCATGAATGCGATGACAAGACAGCAAACAATGACAGAGACCGAAAATTCAAAGAAGAGTAAACAAAAAGCAACTATGCCTTTATTCTTTCTATTTTAAATATATTTTAATATTCATTTGTCTGTATAATGAGTGTTGTAGGCCTGTGTATTATTGGTTGTTTTCTCCCCTCTTCCCACACTCTACACTTCCACAGCTTTACATGCCCATTTCTGGAGTCTTTTTTCAAATCTAAGGTGTGAAAGACCAGTGCTGAAACGGGGGTCATGACACTTTAAAGCAAAACACAACTAAAAATGTTGTGAAATATAGTACATACTGCAGTATACTGCTCTGAATAATCAATTAGTTTAATTGAGCTGATTAACTGAAAAAAAAAAAAAAAAAAAAAACTTCACCA
>NW_015617370.1:0-1061 GCF_001515605.1 Sinocyclocheilus anshuiensis
ATTTCACACCCCTGTGGCTACAAGTTTGAAAACAATCCCTTAAAAACTAGCAATACAACTGGGCTAACAAGGTTAATCTGAGTCTGAAAAGACTGTTGTTCTTAGCCATCTAAATAGGTCCCTAAAGAGCTCCTTAAATCTTTAGGTTTTTGGTGACTTGGACCAAGAAAATATGGGAAGCCATATTGGATAATGGTGTTGCACAATGAAACAAAAATAATCTAATGAAAGCGATAATGGAGCAAATTAGTGATCATTTTTGCAGTCGCACAATCTTCCAATTAAGGTTTAAATTCTTTGACGCTTTATTCTGAAAATAATAAACACCAATTGGAATATTCTTTTGTGATGAGAATATTCTGAATAAACAATGAAGTGCATGTTTTCCCCCTCAGCAATTTTCTCAGAAATATTAGACACTTTTGCGTTTGGTGTTTGATAATTCTTTTAATAATAATGGACAGTGGTGTAATCAGTGCACTCATTCATGCTCTTGACAATGATGAAACTGCTTGAAGTCATCCTTGTGTTCATTTAAATCTTTGAAAAATAAAACAAAAACAAACAGTATCCTCGCTCCAAAAAAAGATGCTCATTCAGGTTCTCACGTTCATATGGACAAGTTGAATATTTTGTTACAGTGGACATGATGCATGCATCATCCATGTTCCAATATTGTAGCCTTCAGGTTGCAAGGTTCCAAAAGGGTTTTTGCAGCGATTTCATACAACAACCAGTTTTGGTTTTAGGAAACTTTTGTGTAATAGAACGGTTCCATGGATGTTAAAGGTTCTTCATGGAACCATCAACACCAACAAATAACCTTTATTTTTAAGAGTGGAGGAGGAAATAACATTTATTTAGCATTCTCACAAATATATGCTATTAATGGATTGTAAATACAGATGGTGGATGTGCTGGAAATAACTGCTCTGTTCTCAGCTGCTGAAGCCATCGTCATCTCATACACGCATGGGTCAGATGGACACAGTGAGCATTAGTATTCAAACTGCCAGAGCACCAATCAGTGCTGGAGGAACGGTATGGAGGATATGGGGGTT
>NW_015617371.1:0-1061 GCF_001515605.1 Sinocyclocheilus anshuiensis
CATGCAGGGTGACTAACACAGCTGCAGATGGTCATGAAGTCTGGATTGTGTCTGCGTGCATGTGCTCGCGTGCATTTGAGTGTGAGTGTGGATGACTGAATCGACAGTGAAACATTTACAGGAGGAGCTCACCTTGACATACGCGACAATCTTTAGAGATATTGTGGCCAAATAGAGAGAATTCATGGCAAAGTCCATCAGGTTCCACCAGTCATGCACGTACACATTAAAACCTCCATCCCACATCTCCTTAATCTCAGCCCATATAAAGCCTATGAGCAAAACACACAAATGTGTAGTCATTAACTTGGGATGTACAATATAGTGATTATTGGAAAATATTTTAAATTTATCATATCGGTTGATTTAATTGAATATATATTGGATGATATTGCATTATTAATTGTAGATGTTTATTTCCCAAACATTGACATCAAAACTTGTATATTCACATGTATATTTATTTTCGTTTTTAATGTTTTATTTTATTTTAATTTAATTTAGTTCTTAATTCTATTAATCAGTGTGAGTCAATGTAAGTCAATGTGAAATTTATCTTAAACTTATCTTAAATGTCTAAATAAAAGTGTTAAAACACTACAATAAATATCACACCAAAGCCGGAAATAATCCACAAAGTTGAGATAATTGTATGTTAAGTAGTTCAGGTTTAACTAATTGCAGAACTTTATTACTTAGGGTTAAGGTTAACGGATAAGTAAAAATCCCTGACCAGAATATTTGAGGAATATTACTACGGTGTTGACTTGCACACACTATATGCAATACCATAACTACATCATTACTATGTAACAAATTTATACAAGCTATCCCCATCACACACACTATCATACTCACCTAGCACCCAAGGTAGTATCATCCACTCCACCTCAGTGGGTGAAGGGCCCTGTATGTGTAGGTTGGTGCGTGCTATGTGCTGTGAAGCCAGAAGGAGAAGGAAGAGGAAGGTGAGGTAGGAGGCTGTGTGGCAAATAAATTTGATGAAGGGTTTTTTGATGAAGAGCCCCAGTGTGCTTTTTGGAGCCAGCAGGTAGACCAGC
>NW_015617372.1:0-1061 GCF_001515605.1 Sinocyclocheilus anshuiensis
GAGAATTTTCTTGGCATCGATGAACAGTCGGGAGATGCTGTAAATTACGACAGTGACACATATATGAGGGAAACGTCTATATAAGTCTATACAAAATCTAATACAGACTCAAAACTCAATATACTTACATGGAGTCATTGAAGTTGCCCACCACCCCGGGGGTCTCTCCAGGCGTGGGGTAGCGAAAGCAGGGGTTGTTGGCGTTGCAGATGATGCCCTGTACCCATGGTAAAGTCCCCGCAGAGGGCATGGCTTTATTGGGAAAGTGGCCTGGAAAAGGAACAATGTGTGATATTAAATCTTCAACACTTTTGAAGTCAACATGTCCTTTGCAACCATATAGAAATACATATCTGATGTATTTAATACAATAAAATTAAGTTTATTTTATTTGGAGCAATGTGCACAGAATAATTATGCAACGGTTATGTATTTTACACAATTTACACACATAGACAAAATTATAGTTTGCACACACAATTCCTGGAAACATCCCTGCAGAAATGCTTTCCCTTAAATAAATTCAGTTTGTTTGAAGAGCATATGTTTTCACAAACCAGATCTACTGCAATATTTTTTCTTCTTCCTATTCTTCTGGCTCTCATTTTCTGATTTGGAACTAACTCAGAAATAGTTAACATTTAGTTGTTTCAGTTCAAAGGAACTGACACAAAAAAATTCTGGGTTTCAGAGATCTTGTGATATATAAAATGTCATGCCGTTCTTGGAGCTGTTTTGCTGTCCTTAACCTCCCCTGGGGACTGTGTGATTTCCAAAGAGGAGCAAATATTGACACACGAATGTGTGACACAAGACATTTTGCATTTAAAAAGTAGTTCATACAAATAAGCTTTAAATAAAAATATAATCAAAATTGAATAGACCAGACCAATAGTTGTTGAATAATTCAGAATATTTAAATATACAGTATTTATAGTGAAAGAAAGACACTATACGGCAAGAAAGACACTGGCTCAAATCTCATACAATGCATTTGCAGTTATTTTAGATTCTAAACAATCCAAAAGCAAAATAAATGCTGTTTTGGGAAGAAAAAAAAA
>NW_015617373.1:0-1061 GCF_001515605.1 Sinocyclocheilus anshuiensis
GTGGGTGAATCACTGAAGCCTGGGAGAAGGCCGTGGCCCCACCTCACATGGCAGAGACGAGCTGAAAGGCTCATTAATCAAACTCCGAGTCACAGATGTGATGGCTTCCACACAAACTGCCAGCAGACTGTGAAAGTCACATCCAACAGAGTCAACTGTCAAGCAGCTAGGCCACCATTTCCACCCGGCCTGGCTCATTCCTCATTCCTTTCCTCTAAAAATCCTTTTCCATCCATTTATTATTTCCTTCCTCCCTGTCTCGCACCTCTAGTAATGATCAGTTAGAGCCTCGGTTTACTGCTGAAGTTTATATTGAATGCCATTGTTCACAATCTGATTTTTTTTTTAAATGCCCTGCTTGAGGAAATGTATACTTTAAGTATTTTTTTGCTTTGCTTTGTTGGAAATAAACTTGCTGAGCAGATAGCTAATTAGCTAGCATGTAAATACCATTTTTTGTCTGGTCTAGTTTAGTTCGGAGGGAATACATGTTTTGTTTTTGGTTTTGTTCTATTTTTGGTTTGGTTTGTAGGAAATAAACTTGCAATAAAATTAGCTACCATCTAAAATACCAATTTTATGTTGTTTTGCTTTCTTTTCTTTTGTGTTGTACAAATAAGTAATTAGCTACGGACTACCCAAAGTCATTCTAAAATGGCTCAAACAGCCACTGAAATCTGTTATTTCAGCCTTGCAGGGCTTGTCTTTTTTTCGTTTTGCTTATCAATGTTCTTTCACAACATTCTTGATTACGCCACACTCTTTAAACTCAGTTCAGTCTGTTCTCTCACTTCCAGTCCCCTCTCTCTTTTAGTGAAGTACCATTATCTCCCATAATCTATGATCCTAATCTACAGCCATCACAACCAGCTCAATCATTGCCAGCGCAGAGCTTTAATCAGACACCCACTGCCATCCCCACATTGTGATTGACAAAGCCACCCTGTCAGCCTGAGAGGATGAAAATAATAATAAAATAAATAAACTGTGTGGTCCCTGGATGGAAGAAGGCCAGTGACAGGCTTCCACGCTGGGGGCCCGGTGTCACTGCACTGGCAGTC
>NW_015617374.1:0-1061 GCF_001515605.1 Sinocyclocheilus anshuiensis
CGGGCCCTTCTTATTTCAGCCATCCCGTCTGGAAACCTTTTCTGCCGAGGTTAGCCACAGCAGCAAGATGTCTGCCGGTTTGTGGCCCAATTCAACTGAGATATGCAGCAGCAGAGGGTTATTTCTCATCACAGAGGCAGCAAAGTTGCTCTTCAGGTGACTTTTGCCTTTTGCAGGTGAGCATTGCAAAGCATAAATAGGAATAATGAATACTATGCTGTGCAGAGAGTGGGTAGGAAGGACGTCCATCCCATTAGTAATGCATGGTTTGGCTGACAGTAACTCTGTCCAAGATTACAAAGAGGAAATCATGATTGCTCTGGGAGATGTGTGACTCTCCAATGTGCCATAAACTCCCTGAGCTTCACGTGACAGCAGAAGCATCGACCGACCCCTAACGAAATGACAACACCATCCAGTAACGCATTATTTATTGCCATCCTTTATAAATGTCAATCTGCTGCCTAAGTCTGTCACTGCAAGTGTGTCTGGATGAATGTTGCTATAAAGTTTAACCGTAACCTTTTTTGTAATCGAACACCATTTTAAAGAAGCACACGAAAGGAATATTTCACCGAAAAATGACAATTCTGTTAGAATTTACTCATTGTCATATCGTCCCATAACTTATTCTACCTGTAGGACTTTCTGGGTTTTGTGGATCACAAAATGTTGTTTTTTAAAGAATATCCAGATTAACTTTATTTTGTAGAGTATTTAAATAACTGAATATTATATAATTATTATATTTTTATTTTTATTATATAAAAATATTTTAATGAATTATTATATGAAATATTCCACTAAAGAAAAAGTCATGCACGTTTCAAATGACATGAATTATGTAAATAATGACAGAATGTAAATGTTCGAGTGAACTATCTGTCCATTTAACTCATTAAGTTCATACAAATTGAGCAAACCACATATTAATATTAAGACTAAACGGGTAGATAACAAAAAATTAAAAAAAACCTGGTCATCGTAATTCCAGAAACCCAACAGCATTCATGTCCCAGCGGGGGTTGTTTCTGAGTCTTGCCACCTGCATGACTTTAATT
>NW_015617375.1:0-1061 GCF_001515605.1 Sinocyclocheilus anshuiensis
AGCAGCTGCAGCACATAAATCAGATAATTCTGATGCAGCAGTGAAGTGCAACCAAAAAGCACAGTGAAAGCTCACTTGAACTTGGTGGCCTGAGTCTCCACTGTGACTGAGAATCCAAGAACACCTGATGTGTTTCTACAGGTTGGGTAGACATGATATCTGTGAAAACAGATGGAGTACAACTAATTAAAACCAGCAACTGGAGCAAGATAATGTCTTAATGTTGTCTCTGTGCCACAGACTTACCCCAGTGTCTCTTTGGCTCGGAGGAAGTCAAAGCATGGCTCCTCCATGTGCATCTACAACAGGAGCCACAATGATAAAACATAAGTTGATAAAAACAGTTTATGTATTGCCGCCCATGTAGGAACATGCTTTAGTCTGCAGTCATAGCAGTAGAACTGCCCAGAAGTCTGATATTGGATTTAGCTGATATAAGGCGCAAAGAGGTACAAATTTCTGAATAATTAGCCAAAAAGGTTTTTTAAATTGATATATAAAATGTTTTTTTGGTGTTTCTTTAGTGAAGCTTTTCTTTAATATGCAAACAAAAAATACCAACTTAAAAAAAAGAGAGACAATACCGGTTATAGACATTTGTAGTTCCAAAAGCTGTTATCAGCAGCGATTCACCGGCAAAAATAAATAAATCGTTGAACTTTTAGAACAGCACATTACACTTTACAATGAGAGCCAGCTCAACCTTTTAGAGTGTTTTAAAGTAACTGCTGAGAAAGACAGGGAACTGGACAGCATCCAAAGTCAGTCTTCAGTATCAAGTAAAGTGGATGAGTTGAGCTTATGGCCATGCAGATGTGTGTGCTCAGCGCCCTAGAGAGCAATAACAGAACTTCTTTTGAATCTGGCAAGAGGGACTGACTTTATTGCTTAAAAAACCCTGGGGCAGCTGTTCTTATACCTTTTATACATACATAAAGTTACAGTAACGTTTACTGTAAGCTATACCCTTCATTATGTAGTCAGCAACCAAAACTCATACTCACCACTAGTAGCTCCATAAGAGTGTGCTCACGTAGGTTCTTAGGACCGGACTATCAAAA
>NW_015617376.1:0-1061 GCF_001515605.1 Sinocyclocheilus anshuiensis
GATAATCCTCTCAGCAGTCCTGACTGTCCGCTGTAGTCTCTTGATATCTGATTTTGTAGCTGAACCAAACCAACATTTACTCTCATATTTGTTGCTGCCCTTAAATGTGTGTTTTCGGACCAATGAGAGCATATCCAACCATTTATGGTTCCTTGGATTTATGAAAATGTTAGTATCTGGTTCAGAACAGAACTTTGAGATTCATTTTTGATGAGCCTGTTCTTTCTTAATCATATCTTAATTTACCTGTTGTACGTTAGTTCTGGTCATTCACTGACTTTGTTGAGCAGCAGCCCAAGAGTGTTGATATTCAGACAAACTAGGACTTTTTACTGTTTCTACTGTGTCACTCTCATTATCCTTGTTTGTTCCAGACTGTCCATTATAAATGTGACTTATTATGCAGGTTACATTGTTACATCAGTAGGTGGTGACAAGTGACTGCCTTCATAAGTCAGTTATGGGTCTTAGAAGGTTGACGCCTATTTATTTATTTGCTGGAAGTCAGTGGTCACCAAAATGGGTTGGTTACCAATAAGCTTAAGAATGTGTTCTGTTGTGTTCCTCCGAAGAAATAAAGGAAATAAAGCCATATAGTTTTGTAACTTCATGGGGGTTATGAAATATAGACAGAATTTTCACTTTTAGGTAAACTTTCCCATTATCATGCCTTTCATCAGCACTGTCAGATTTTTTTTTTTCCTCAATTCATAACAACCATCTTATAATTTATTGATTTTTTTTTAATCACTTTTGTATTAGATTTGTTCTCTGTTGTTGCTAATTGTACAGGAACAACTAATAATGTCGCTATCGCTAACTGCCCCGTTTTCTATATTTTATATTGTGTGATATTGAATGATATGTGTATTTTAAATGTGTGTTTTTTAAATTAAAGTCTGACGTTTGCCAACACCTTTATTATGAAAATCGGGCTGCAACGGCCGTTTCCGCTCGTTCGCGTTGACGTAGTCAGTTTCACACTGAACTCTGCTGATTTTAGGAGTGAACACCGGGGTTGAGACTGCTAGAGAATGGTGGGCCTCCGCAGGTAACTAAAA
>NW_015617377.1:0-1062 GCF_001515605.1 Sinocyclocheilus anshuiensis
GGACAGCTTCTGCTGGGCACCAAGCCAGCCCTGTGACCACATACAAACGCAGTACTGTATCAACACACCCATTTATCACATTACAGTACGTCCTATGACTACAGACATCAGTCTTACTGGACATACATGCATGCATATACAAAACAGACAAAACCAAAAGAATGTGACCCAGTGTGAACAATTATAAAGTTAACAGATCCGCACTCATGCATACCTGTGTATTTCTGGAGGTTCCCGTTTAATTTTTGCACTCTGCTCCATTACCTCTTTGGCTACTCTTCCACTGAAATTAAACAAAAAACAACTGACGTGCCCAGTTCCCCCTGCTAGAGTGAAATATTTTGGCATAATTTGCCTTATCAAATTAAATACCCATAGATATGTAGCTAAAAAGATACACAAAGACCTCTTTAAGTGGGCCAAAGCAAACCTTGTTCTTTATTTGCAACCAAAAACTAAAATGTATGTATTATATTATATTATATATCAGAAATATCTAAAATAGATCTAAAACAAATATCTAAAATTTATATTATATTATATCAAAAAAATATATCTAAAACAAATATCTAAAATTTTCCTTGCATTTATACTGTAACCAAAAACGAAAATATTATATATCAGAAATATCTCAAATATATCTAAAACAAATATCTAAAATTCTCCTTGCATTTATACTGTAACCAAAAACTAATATTTATATAATATTATATTTTATTATATCAGAAATATCTCAAATATATCTAAAACAAGTATCTAAAATTCTCCTTGCATTCATACTGTAACCAAAAACTAAAATATATTATATCAGAAAAATCTAAAATATATTTAAAACAAATATATACAATTCTCCTTGTATTTATAGTGTAACCAAAAACTAAAATATATGATATATTATATTATATTATATTTAGGGCTGTCAATTTAACGCATTAACAATTAATTTGTTATGAAAAAATAACGCTATTAAAATATTTTTACACAGTTAACGCACTGGCCCTGCCCCTGCCCCCAGAACTGTACTTCATCTTACATTTCATACAGTTGACTGTTGACAAATAT
>NW_015617378.1:0-1061 GCF_001515605.1 Sinocyclocheilus anshuiensis
GACCCCTAGAGGACGCAGTGTCTCGTTCCCATGAAAGGGAACTGTATGACTTTCTTTCTTTTGTGGAAAACAAAAGAAGATATTTTTGAAATACTTTCATTGTATGGACAGAAAAACACTGAAACGTTTTTCAAAACATCTTTTGTGTTCTACGGAAAAAAAGAAAGTCTTGAACAACATGAGATTTTTGGGTAAACTATGCTTTAAGCAAAAGCCAAAAAAACTGCTGTCTAAGAGATACAATTGAAATCTCTTTCTACAGAACCAATGTGATCTAATTTATGTTTTTTCTGTCATATGAGTATGGTGAGAGAGTGGACAAATCCTCTTCTGTTCATCTGGGGTGTAAGAACAGTCACAACTGAATGTCCATGACACCTGATGTGATGCCCCAGAATCAGTCACAGTGTCAAAGCCCATCTACCCTAGAGGAGCTCTGCAGAAACCTGACATTTATCATGTTTATGGACTGAGGAAAGAAACTTTTCCTCCACTCATCTTTACAGCTCTCTGGACCCTACACCTGCCATCCACGCACGCACGCTCACATTGCATAGTTCCTGCTACTTGTCAGCGCTGCAGAGAATCCCTTGAGATAAATTCATAGCTGTCTTGCTTTATGTCATATACACACACACATACACAACCTTTCACACATGGTGTCTCTGGAAAGTGTTATGCCCTTGTAGAATCCCATATGTTCTAATGTTTGACTTTAGATTGTACGTTTAACCATTACATCATATTTGAAATATGTGAGCTGAGACTCTACATCTCCCTCCCTTTCCACCTTCCTGGTCTTCTCATCTCCGTCATTCCTTCCCAGCACACCTGTGTGCAAGTATTCCCCTAGTAGTTGATGGGAGCAAGCTTTTCCTTTCAGACTTTTTGAAGGAGGCCTTTTCTCCTGTTTCATTGTGAAAGTGCTTTGCCCCAGAGACGCCGACAGGCAGGGGGTTTTGGGGCCAGATTTACACTGAAGCTATTGTGTGTTTACCTATTAAGTCAGTTTATGTGGGGGTATATTGTTCTCTCTGATGGATTCCAGAAATGGGCATCGC
>NW_015617379.1:0-1062 GCF_001515605.1 Sinocyclocheilus anshuiensis
AAGAGAATACTCATTAATTTATAAAACAAAGTTTTTTTTTTTGTGTGAATATATATCTTAAATGACACATTGTCATATAAAAAAAGTCAGTAAATGGACTGATGTAAGTCTCACAAACCTAAAGTATACATCACAGTAATGTGTCCTGATTCATTTCGAATTGGACAACTGAAAAATGGCTCTCGTTTCAGTGAGGGAGTCAGTTGTGAACTCCATATCGGTTCTGAATGATTTACTGACAGAGTGAGTCTAGTTCAAACCACTAACTCACAGCCAAGTGTGTTTTGTGTGTGATTTTTTTTTTTCTTCTTCTTTTTCTCCCCAAACCAGTTAAGCACAATCCCCGCCCAGCAGCTGATTTAAACTCAATCATTAGTTACCTGTCAAAAAATGTCCCCACTTGGGGAAATTGATTCGGCTCAGAGTTCACAAATATCATGCGTGAATCCAATCGTGACAACCAGTAATGTTATCTATCAGGATGTGCTACCAATGCTAAACTAAGGATAAGTTTAGGGTTCGAGATTATTTTTTGTTTCCGTTTTGTGTAGGCAATCAGCACTATGATTGACATGACCATTTCAATATTTAGAAATGGCTGCAGGGCTGAGTTTTAACTGGTTAAAGAAAAAGAATCTGGCATTTTGTGTATCTTTTTGACTGACTGATTAAAAATAACAAGTTCATAAGAGTCGTTTTAATCAGAAATCGGACATAACTTGTGCTGTGTACATAAAACAGTGGCGTGCACTCTAATAAGATGATATCAGATGAAACCACAAATGGACAGACAAAGCTTTCTTGTTTTTTTTTTTCCGGATTTTTATTATTGTCAATTTTTGTCATATTTCGGACCATTTTAGTCTCAGTCTAAAGCCCTGCTGCAGGTTTCCATAAGTGGTCTGTGTGGATTGAGGAGGTACTTTTGTGAGCATTAGAGTATGTCTACTGTATTGTTTTCTGTAATTTGTCCCCTTTCAAGCCCGCAGAGGAAGTGTTGTTGTCCAGAAGGAAATTACCGGTTGCTTGAATTAATGACTTGGGGAGGCAGTTTTTCTTGCT
>NW_015617380.1:0-1062 GCF_001515605.1 Sinocyclocheilus anshuiensis
TGTCTGACAGCAGGTGGCGCTGATGGAACAGCAGAAATAGAGCTGCTTCCATGGGAAGCAAAGCAGTGAATCTTTTCTTAAGACAGTCAGTTCCCCCTTATGCATTCATCTTATTCATTCATCCATAAATTATTTCATATTATTTTTGTCAGCACTTTTGTTCCGTCATGTTTTCACACAAAACCTATGCTGCATGCGCATCACTGTTACTAACTTTGCTTTATGCTGAGCAGTTTATCAAATCGCGATAATCAAATACGGTTTTAATGATAATTAAAATATGAAAAGGTAATGCTAAACGTCTGGACTTTTTATCAACGGCTTTTATCAAATCGTTTCATCCCTAGTGCATTGATCAATGTTTATAAATCTGTTATTTAAATCGATCATGTCTCTTCAGAAGACTTGGATTAAATTGTTCAATTCATATGGATTAGGTTTATGATCTCTTTATGAACTTCAATGACATGTGGGTGAGTAAATTATGACAGAATTTTCATTTTGTGTGAACTATCCCTTTAAACTCTGTCTTATGGACACACCCACATTACCAACAGACACTGTCGCATATCTCAGATTGCACAACTGACTGAACTTGAATGGCTTCCGGTGAACGGATCTTCGGAAAGCACTCTCTGATCAATGAGGATCAGTCCTTCATTTTCACTTTCCGGCTGTGGTGGGTCGTAAAGCTCCTGGTTTAGCGTTCCTTCATGTGAATCATGTTGTCATGTGACTGCTCAGGTGTTGGATGAGATAATGCAGGAGGTTTGAATGGGATTGCAGGAACAGGATTGGAAGTAGTGGACCGTGACACTCTTTTGTGGTTACATGACTATACATGACTTAAATTCTCTAATCAGATCAGATTATATACAGACGAATGATTAGTCACCAAAATAATTGACTAATGATTCAGAAAACCCAACTACAGTTTTAAAAATGTAATTTTGTATATCACTATTATTAAGTATTAGTCAGTCAAGTGAATTACGGACACTGTTTTATCCAAACTAGTTCTAAATAAAGTTTTAAAAGAACTTTGAGTTTGTTTTGTTTGAG
>NW_015617381.1:0-1062 GCF_001515605.1 Sinocyclocheilus anshuiensis
TGACAACGGAGTGGGGATCCACTTGCAGGCTTTATTAAAAGAGAGCGTGGTCAACACAGGCAGGGTCCAGAAACAGCAAACAGTAATATCCCAGGCAGAGGCAGAAGAGTAATTCACAAACAGGCAATGATCAGGGCTGGCAGCAAACAATCAAAAACAAGGAAACAATCCAGAGTCAAAACACAGGCAGGGCAAAACTAGGAAACTCGGAAAACTAGGAAAATTTAAATTACAAGCAATGTGATAGTGTGTGTGTGTGTGCCATTCTTATAGTGGGAGACTGATGAGGTGATGAGAGACAGGTGATTGCAAATTATGTGTCCAGGGAAAGGATTATGGGAAATGGAGTCTGGGGTAAATGGTAAAGGGTACAGGATGTGATGATTATAAGACCTCTTTTAATCTGTGAATATTCATCTCTTAGGCTCGAGTAGGGTCTTCTTTCTGTGTAAGCATGAGTGGTTATTTATCCAGGTTTCTAGGTTAGTCCTATTCTTACCACTGCTTAGAACACCAGAGTCTGTTCAGGTTAAACTATTCCTGTCCAGGATTAATTCCATTACAGTTCATCTGTTTGGTGGGTGTTGGTTGTGTAGCGGTTTAGGAATATATATATATTTTTTTTGTATGTTCACTTTTATGGCTGACGCATGACAATTCTGCACCATCACCAATGTGTCCTTAAGCAAAACACAGAAGATTATAGTTTTGTAATGCATCTATTCTCATTTGCGTTAAATGAATTTTGTGCAGTGCTGTAGATTCAATCAAAATCAGTTAAAACATGCCATATATTTAAGGCAGCTATATCGCAAAATAAAACCAGACAGAGAGATCGGGACCAGCATGCATTTATTATAATAAATAAATGTATCATTCTTATAAAAAAAATGTACTATGTTAATTAAATGAAAAAAGCTAACACAGCTATGTATGTAATTGACAAAATCAAAAATTTGAGCTGGAGAAGTTTCTGAAATTTGGTTGATTTGACATGGGAAGATCCATGTGTACAGTCTAGGGTTGTAACGGTATGAGATTTTCACGGTATGATAATCGTCT
>NW_015617382.1:0-1060 GCF_001515605.1 Sinocyclocheilus anshuiensis
AAAAAAAAAAAGCATAGCTGCATGATTTCTGACCACGGTTATTAAATTACACCATAAAAATTATATTTTCATTACCTGAAATAAAAGAATAGATTTTTTTTCCAGCTAGTCAACATTTCTCATTTTAATTTAGTAAGACCACATCATTGCTCAAATTTTAAATACAATTATAATGAAAATAGAAAAACTTACACCTGGTGGGGTGGACTTTCACCTGATAGGGATTTTGTATGTCAACTATTAACAGTGAATGTGCATCCGTACCTGAAGTTCTCCAGCATTGCTCTCTCTCTCCACATCGTATTTCACAGTAAACACACCATCCACTGCACTTTCTGTGCAGTTTTCACACTTGCGCTGCTGCTGCAGAGTTGGTTTGAACACAATGTGGGCTTTTTCTTTTGTGTGGCTGATTTTGGTCAAATCTGCTAATTCCTCTCCCAGTGTGTTAGAGGCCGTGACAAACTTGATACCCTTGGGCTCAAATATATACACATCCACCTGAGGAGAGACAACCATCAACAAAACACGTAAAACACAACTCGTGTATATTTCTGTACTGCGCGTGTGGAACTGACCTGCAGCAGTGGAACCAGGCGTCCAGGTTGTAAGTGTAGCGTGTGCTGGTAGACGCCCAGCTTCCTCTGCATCATTTCCTGATAGTGCAGCTCAAACTCCACTTTGCTGCCTGGAGGAACATGCACCTCCGTCCTAAACGTCTCCATTGCTTGAGAGTTAGTCCTGAGTTAAAAAGTTAAAAAAAGAACAGCGTTTAATCAAATTAGAAATGTGACCCTGGACCACAAAACCAGTCGTAAGTAGCACAGGTATATTTGTCCTATCCTAGCTTATTTAAACAGCTTTCAGATGATGAATTAAATCTCAATTTCAAAAAATGAACACTTATGACTGGTTTTGTGGTCCAGGGTCACAAATCTTTTGTAACAATTTTAGTCTTTAAGCTCACTTTTTATTAAAAATTTTAAGCAGCACAACTGTTTCCAACAATGCTAATAAATCAGCATATTTGAATGATTTCTAAAGGATCATGTGACACTGA
>NW_015617383.1:0-1062 GCF_001515605.1 Sinocyclocheilus anshuiensis
ACTGAAGACTGGAATAATGATGCTGAAAATTCAGCTTTGCCATCAAAGGAATAATAAACAGGTAAATGACACTGAAGTGTAGATTGAGTGGAAGCGTTGTGATGCTGTTTTGTGAATTAGCAGCGGTTTGCATAAGAGCAGGTTCGGATGTGGGTGGTGTTGTTGAATGGCAGGCTGTTGGCTGTGTGCTGGACTGAGGGCTATTCTCCGCTGCAGGAAGCTCTAGTGGGCCACTCCCTGGGCGGGCGGCAGGAGAACATTGACCGCTGTGGCTAGCCGAGGCCGAGATGATGGGCTATTCTTGGCTCTGGATGTATTTTTGAGCTCAGGGTTCTTGAGGGTACAAACACAATTTAAACACAAAGAAACACAGTTTATTTAAAAATGTGGTCAATGAATGAGATGCTCCACAAAATGCCAACTGACTGACCAATCCACACAAATGACCACTAATGGTTCATGTCTGCCTGCTTCTCTCTCTTTGTGTATGTGTGTATATGTTGAATACTCTAGTATATCTGGGTTCTTATTCAGAACCGGATCCATTTATTGAAAAATGCCAGCATTTTTGATTCTGTAAAGCAGTCGAATATGCATGCATACATATGATGGTGTGTCCTGCACGACTAGTTAAATTTCTGAAAAAATGGACTCTTGAACTTGTTCTGTTTAGTGAATCAAAAACACTTCTGAATATGGTTTAAAATAGAATGATTAGTGTGTTTAACGAACGAATGAATGAATGAATGAATGGATGGATGAAATGTTTACTTTATTTTAGTATTTTTAATGTATTTTATATAATATATTCCACATAATTATATCTTCCACATAAATAGTACAAGAATTGTTAATGGAATCCTTAAGGAACCAGAACCGTTAAGAGTAATCAGAACCAGAATCAATAGATTTCTATCCTTAGTTGATGGTTTAATTCTTTGTGGCACACTCATCGCCTCTTGACTGTTCACAACAAAATCTCTGTCAGTGGCAGTAGCTCTTTTCTTTTTTTACTCGTTGGTCAGAAGCTGGAGTTGTTTGCAGGCCTGTGGTGGAATCTGG
>NW_015617384.1:0-1042 GCF_001515605.1 Sinocyclocheilus anshuiensis
AATGATGATTATATATATATATATATATATATATATATATATATACATTGAGCTTACTAATATTTTACATATTATTGTGGGTTTCAATATATAGAAGGATCTCAGTAAACATCTAATTTGAATACTTAAATGCTTTTTTAAATGTGTTTTTTGGTTGTGGGACAGCAGTTTGGACCACTTCTGTAGGTTGGCCCATATAGCAGCTTTTCAGAAACATCTTCAAAATATCTTCTTTTGTGGATATGGAATTCACATTACCTGTTTAATATTTTGGATTTAGCTTTATTATTATTATTATTATTATTATTAGGCATCTTATCATTATCACATGTTTTCATTTAGCTTAATTTCCATATTTGCAATGTTGTGTGATTTTCAATTAAATATTTGACCAATAAATTATCTCGTTTTTCAACTCTAATCCTCACTCACGAAGACTGTTGGTGATGATCGAATATCACGCGAGTCTATAATTTTAATTTGTTTCATTTATTTGTGCAGCTTGGTCCCCGTATTATTTTCGCTCCTCTTCTCCTCCAGTCCAGCGGGGGGCGCTGACACACAAGCGATTGTTTGCCAAACACTATTAAACCTCAGAGGAAGAAGATTAGCTTCACCGAGATCTCTGTTGTTTGGTCATGATGCTGGTTTAATACACACTGTTAGAAGTGCACTTTCTGTGTATAGAAAAACACAGTTTCTGAATCAGGTCAGTAAATAACGTTACCTGTACTATTCTCATCCTCATAGTCGTGATAAGTTTTCAAGCGAGCAGGAGTATGAGATCTGCTGCTGTGAAGATGGTGTTTGTGAAAGAGGAGAGTGAGGAGAACACGAGTGAACCAGAACCCTGCAGAATAATAAAACAGGAGGAACACGGAGGTTGGTCTTTATAACTCATTCATCTTTAATGACTGTTTGTGGTTAATTACAGTAACTAGCAAAGCTTCAGACACCGGGTGTCCGCAGATCCTTAATGTACAAATAAGACCGTAACTGTCATTAAAATGTCTCGTTTCAAGTTTCTTCTAGAAATGCGACT
>NW_015617385.1:0-1062 GCF_001515605.1 Sinocyclocheilus anshuiensis
CAGCATCATTATTTTATTTTTACATAGAGATAGGTCTAATAGTAAATCTGTTGACTTTAGCAGGTTTTGTTGTTTTTCAAGTTTTTTCTCCAAAGTTTGCATGGCTGTAACTCAAGATGTACAGTATTAAAGATATCGTAATGCCCATTTAGATTTTGGGTCTTAACAAACTTTTCTTTGGGCATATTCATTATTCTTCAGACAATCCTTTTCAAAGACAATAAGCATCAGTTGTATGCAAACATTTGGTTTTCGACCACAACAATCTGGACATGGAGCCGCATTGAGATCCCCATATCTACGGGACTGAACTACACAGGGCCTTGAAAATGATGACTCCAAAAGAAAAGTTGATTAAGAATCAGAATCTAAAATCATACGGAGATATCTTTAATACTTCTTGAGTTACAGACATGCAAACATTGGAAAAAGAATATTTATTGCAATTGTTTTGATAGAGGGAAACAACATTACTTGTTTTTCAGACACTCCTCTTTAAAAGAAAAAATATCATCTGTATGCAAAGTGACACATATTCGGTTTTTGACCACTGAATACAGTACGTACACAGTTTCAAAAATTACCCCTGGAGCCATATTGAGATTCAAACATCTCTGAAATTGAACCATAGGCCCTTAAAAATTAAGATGCCAAAAGGAAAGTTTAAGACCCAAAATCTAACAAAGAACATTAAGATATCTTTAATACTTCTTGAGTTACAGGCATGACAACTTGAAACTTGAAAAAACCTGAAAAGTGCTTTTTCCCATTTTCAAACTGTCACCACTAGCATATAATGCAAGAAATATTACTAAAGTCAACAGATTTTACTAATAGACCTACCAATCCCTGTGCAAAAATAAAATGATGCTGTCATCTTTCTGAAGTCATTTTACCACCCTGTAACTTGGCTCTAAATCTCAGGTGAAAATTGCCATTTTGATAGTTAACAAAATAGTGAATTACTCAGTAAATATACATTCATGACTGTTTGGCTTTCTTCAGAAAAAATATTGACAAAATCAAAAATTTGAGCTGGGGAAGTTTCTGAAATTTGGTTGA
>NW_015617386.1:0-1062 GCF_001515605.1 Sinocyclocheilus anshuiensis
ATATATATGTATGTGTGTGTGTGTGTTTATTTTTTATTTAGGCAAAATAGTATGGAATTTTAATATCAGCTATAGCATGAAAATAATTATCAGCTTATGATTATTAGCCAGAATGTCATGCATCCCTAAATTTAGGATGCTTTATAAAATAAAGTGACATTTTCTGAAAAATAGTATTGTTCTTTATAGATGCTTTGTATGTCATGTCATATTTATTTATATACTGCTTTATTCAGTACGGATTGTTTCAAAGCAGCTTCACAGTAATGAACACGAAAATAACAGTATTTTTTGATTATTTTATTAATGGTTTTAAAGTATTGTTAAACACAGAAAGAAAGAAAAAAGTACAGATGAACTGCAAAAGCAAAAAACACAAACAACAAAACAGCTGAACTGCCTCAGTTAGTATTGAATACAGTTGAATTATTGAATATTATTGAAAATACTAAAGACACATAAAAAAAGAATTGCTTTATAAACCAGATTGAAAATAACAGTATTAATAGTCTTTATTCAGCTCAGTTTAGTTTTGTTTACATTCAGTAGTGTCAGTGCATTCTAATTGATAATATTACTGACAATTAAGTGTAATTTAAGTGTTTTTTTGTTTTTTTTTTGCAGTGAATCATATAAAATGTCCTCTCTGTGACATGACATGCACATCCCTTTCCACCCTGAAGATCCACATCAAATTCTGTCACTGCGATGAGAGGCCCTTCCCATGTGACTTCTGTGAGAGCAGGTGGCTGCCCAGAGTTTGCACACTGTCCACATACACTTAATGAAGTACTGAAGAATACATTTCTTACATTTAATGGTTTGTCTCCTTACGTTTAGCTTCAAGAACCAGCATGATCTGCGGAGACACATGGAAACACACAATGAGGGAGCAGCGTACCGCTGCACAGTAGAGAGCTGTGGATACTCTTCACGCATGGCACACACCATGAACCAGCACTATAAACGAGTACATGAGGTCAGTCAGCAGAGGGTGCTATAACCTCAGACAAGTTTCATTTTTAAAGGGGTCATATGATGCAATTTCATTTTTTCCTTTCT
>NW_015617387.1:0-1063 GCF_001515605.1 Sinocyclocheilus anshuiensis
TGTGTGTGTAAACAAGCATGCTACTAATTATTTAGTGCAGGAGAGAATATAGAAACAGTTTGCAGTACAAACACTAAAAGTTTATTTTTTTCTTCCCCTCAAGGAAAATATACACAACTGAAAACAATTATTTGACATGAGTCCACCTATTTAAAAACAGCTACCAAACTGAACGTTTCAGTGCTCTCCAGACAAAAGGTTCTGAAAACAAACAAACAAACAAGAACTGCGTCAAATACATTAGTGTTCTCTTTTAATGCAGTTACAGATACTCTGCAAATCATGTAAAACATGGCTGACAAAAAACAAACAAAACACAATCTTATGTGGTAAATAAGACTGAGATCAACAGTTTGATTCAGATTCAGGAGTAATTTTACCCAGAGTAATGACGGCTCTTTAAGCACGTGAACTGTCACTCATTAGTCTGCTTGTCTTTGTAATTAAAGTCGCTTCACTTGATGCCTTTGTGTACATGAAATCCCTTCCGCTATATACATGACACCATAACGAACTGCTTTCTTACTGTAGATAAGAAATTCTTGATCTGTCATTTGATTCCTACTAAAATTAAAATATCCTTCCATCAAAATGAGAGAGCAGTAACATTTTTCTATCAGGTTTCGATTGAATAATTTTTTCTCCCCGCTTTTAAAATGTCAAAGGCATTATGGTGATAGAATCCAAATCTGACTCAAATTATAATTTTTTTTGGTGTCAATTTTCTGAGCTGGAAAAACACACAAAAGGCACTTTCAACACCTTTCACTTGGCATGAACAGAAGTGATAGAATGTGTTTATTTGGTGTACGAGAGAGAGATGTGACCTAACTTCGCTTAGACTGGCTTGACAAAATACATACGTTAAGTGAGGTTATATAGCCTGCTTTTACTCACAATTAGATGAAGTCTGCGATGATAAACACTAAGGCACGATATGCTTTGGTGATTTTGCTGTGTAAATTCCCTTTCTTGTGTAGCCTGTTCTGATATGATGATATCTTGTGAGAAGAAAAAACGCACTAGTTTCAGAAAGCTGAATATGTCATTTTTGCGCCAATAG
>NW_015617388.1:0-1061 GCF_001515605.1 Sinocyclocheilus anshuiensis
TACATTTTAAAATATATTAAAATAGAAAACAGATATTTTAAATTGAAATATATTTCACAATATTACAGTTTTTACTCTATTTTTGATCAAATAAATGCATCTTTGGTGAGCATAAGAGATTTTTCTCAAAAACAATCAAATAAAAATCCCCAAACTTTTAAACGATAGTGTGGCAGTATGCAAATTATGGCTATTTGTAATTTTTGGAACTATCTTTTTAACTTGTATTGAACCCAGAACATTCCTTTAACAAAGGGTTAGTGGTGTTTGGTTTTATTGTGTTGGGACAGTGGCGGTGTGGACTAACAGACGCAGGTGCTGGTCGTTGTGTCTGTCGAGAGGCCCAGTTCAGTCAAGGTTGAGCTAATCACTCTGTCGCTGCCTTCTGGCACCGTGATGAGTCATAGAGCCTCTCAAAATTGGACCAATCACAGCACACCGACAGGAGAATCTCTCGCACTTACTCAGCGACGTGCTTCTCTTTGGACGCTGTCCAAGGTGCTGAAATCACAAGCGGTGAAAGCCAGAACAATGCTGACGTAGACACAGACAGCTCACCATCGCACATGACATTAACTCAGGTGGAAAATAAGAACCTGTGTTGTGCTTATTTCCAACACAGATGCACACTAGTTGGATATCAAGTTTGGGGTTAAAGGTAGGCTCACGTATGGCTTATGATAATTAATAATAAAGGTAGATAGTCAGTCAGATTTTCTTGATCTATTTTGCCTTAAGAGAAAAATGTTTTAAAATCTTTTATATGCTTAAAAATATTTTATATAATAAAATTGTGATAAATTTAAAAATACAAGTAAATATTACAATTAATATTAAAATAAAATACACTACCGTTCAAAATTTAGAGTTTGTAAGATTTTTTATGTTTTTGAAAGAAGCATCGTATGCTCACCAAGGCTGCATTTATCTTATCATATAGACAGTAAAAACAGTAATATTGTGAAATATTATTACAAGTAAAAATAGCTGTTTTCTATTTGAATATATTTTAAACCGTAATTTATTCCTGTGATGTCAAAGCTGAATTTTCAGCATCATTA
>NW_015617389.1:0-1062 GCF_001515605.1 Sinocyclocheilus anshuiensis
CATGTATCAATAGCGGCAAATACCAGAAAAGTACTACTCTTACTCTGTTTCTAAAAAGCGGTATCGTTGCATCCTTAATGATGAGAGAGAGGCTTTAATTTTCCCAGCAGCTGTTGCTTCAGCGGGCTCGCAGCAGAGACCTCCCACCCCGGCCAGTTCAGTCATTTTCATTAAGGCTAAATCCTACATCCTACACAGCTGCTTTAAACAAGAGCTTTTGGAAACAGAGTTGTAATAAGATACCCAGCTCTACCAAGGTGAATAAGAAACAGCCCTCGCTTTACCCGCTCCCTGGCTCTACCTTTCTGTCCTGTTGCATCTTTTGCACATGTATGCACACAGGTTTGTTATGACACACCTCTCCTAAATCATTGTTCATGTATACTGTATGTCACGCAATTATTCTTAGCAATTGAATAATTTGTCCTACTAGCTGAAAATAGTAACTGACTCGTATCTCATTCATGTGTTTATGTCAGTAGGTTGAATTGCCCTCCTCTGACCTAGAGATTTCTCTTTTCCAGATCTTTCCGATGTGGAACCCAACGTGTTTCTTAGACCTTTTCTGGAGGTGGTCCGCTCAGAGGACACAACTGGTCCAATCACAGGCCTCGCTCTCACATCGGTCAACAAGTTTTTGTCATATGGCCTGATAGGTACGTTTTTATTATGCCTGAGAAACAATGCCTGCTGTTTATTCTTCCAGAATACCAGATAACAAATCAAATGTAATTAGGCGTGATTATGAACACATTCAAAATATACTATACACTACCGTTCAAAAGTTTGGGGTCAGTAAGATATGTTTTTATTTAGGAAAGAAATTAATTTTTATTTAGTAAGGATGCATAGAATTGATCAAAAGTGACAGTAAATGCATTTGTAATGTTACAAAAGATTTCTATTTCAAATAACTGCTGTTTCCACAAGAATATTAAGCAACACAACCATTTTCAACATTAATAACAAATGTTTCAGTTATTTTAATTTGTAATAATATTTTGCAGTATTGCTGTTTCTCTATTTTTGATCAAATAAATGCAGCCTTGGTGAGCATAAGAG
>NW_015617390.1:0-1063 GCF_001515605.1 Sinocyclocheilus anshuiensis
GATATTTTTGTCTCTCCATACAGGTTTTAGCTTTGACATAGCTGCTATTGTTTCCGCTGTTCTTGCTAAAACTTCTGTTTTTGACCCCTCTTCACTAATGATAGAGCCCTAATGTTTGAAATGGCTCACAGTTTCCAGTTTTTGTCCTCTGACTTCAATCTTGGAAGTGATCTGCTTGTCACAATTTGTCATCAACTTTGTCTTATCAGCACTTATCTCCATGCCAAACCTAGAAGATGCTTCATCCAGGTTTTTCACTAAGGTGGCCAGCTCAGCTTCACTACCAGCTAGTCCATCAATGTCGTCTGCAAATCGAAGATTGGTGATGTTTCGTCCTCCAATGCTGACTATGCCACAGTGGTTCTCTAGGGCCTCGCTCATGATGCACTCGAGTATATGTTACAGAGCGTGGGCGACGGAAGGCAACCTTGCCATACACCTACTGTTGTGTGGAACCACTGTCCCATAGAGCCCTGGGTAACTACTGCACTGCTGGCCTTATCATACAGCTGTCTGATGGTGTTGGTTAGTTTTTGTCCCATGTTGTACTTCTTCATTGTTGCCCATAGAGCATCATGCCAGACTCTGTCAAAAGCCTTTTTGAAGTCTATGAAGACATGATACAGTTCTTGACTCGGAGATTAAATATTTGTTCTGTGGTACTTCTCCCTTTGCGAAACCCAGCCTGTTCTTCAGCAATAATTTCTTCAGCTTGAGGCTTTAGTCTGTTCAAGATGATCTTAAGCATCACTTTACTAGTCTGGTTGAAAAGACTGATAGTTCTATAGTTCTGGCACAACTGAAGATGACCTTTTTTGGGTAGGGTTATAATTAGTGTTTGGGTCTATGTTTCTGGCCAGTCACCTGTCTGCCAGATCTTGTTGCAGATTTTTGGTAGTATCTCTATCACTGGCTCCCCTCCATTTTTGATGAGTTCAGCTGGGATGTTATCTGTTCCAGCTGCCTTCCCACTCTTCAGCGATTTTACTGCTGCCTCAACCTCTTCTTTGAGAATGGAGAAGTTGTCATCATTTGAGGACTCTGGTACCTCAAGCACTTCTGG
>NW_015617391.1:0-1063 GCF_001515605.1 Sinocyclocheilus anshuiensis
AACATGCTAGTTCAACATACTTTTAGTCCCTGCCAAGGGAGACTACCCCGGAGGAAATACATGAACATGTGACCCAAGGCCTCAAGGTCATCCCTCCGACTTTGCTCTGCAAAAAAAGTAAATAAAATAGTAACATCATGTACACAATAACATGAAGTTGGCTGGACAATAGAGATGGGAATCATGCGGAATTTAACAAATCTAACTTTCTAATCTAAATCTAATTTAACTATTAATATACTGATCATCGATCATTTGATCAATAAAAAAAAAATCATTCCATGATTTGACCAAATAATTAACCAAAACAATAAATAAATATCCATGTCTTATTTCAAAAACCATAAGACTTCAATTCATCTACAGAACAATCATTTTTGTCCATCCACTTAAAGTCCTTGCAACAAAAATTTTGAACAACTGTGCTTGCTTGAACAAATGAGGTTTGTTCTCATGTATCAAGCACGTTTCAGTGGATGACTAAAAAAAATGTGCCATCACCTTAAGTCATTTACAACATAACAGTAAATGTTCTTGCTTTTTTATTCTGAGTTAGACATGGCATGACATGCGATTCACTCAGTATGTAAGTTGATAATTCAGTATCCAGTTCCACTGATTCAGTGTGAGTCATTCCAGAAAAATAAGTGACTCATCTTCTGAATTTTAAAATTATTCAGTAAAAAGGACAGCACTGTCCAGGTTGTCTGTTTATTTCTTTTCACTGTATCATCTTGGGCCACCCATTTTTCCTCTGGCATCACATTCAGTTTAGACGACAATCACGACTGAGGTGCTATAGATTCAATGCAACATTTAAGGAACCAAACATGAATATCATGTTCTTTAAGTGAACTGATTCATGATTCCCAAACAACCAATCAAGAAACCACATAAAGCATGGGGATAGTGACATGCTTAATTTAATGTTAAGTCCATTTTAGGATCAGACTAGGGAGGTATCTTACACTTACCTTTCCCTAAGTGTGTATTAATAGACATGTATCTAGCTGTGCCTGTAAGGCTCTTGTGCTCCCGGTAAGGAATGTGTTTTTTGGTTTCT
>NW_015617392.1:0-1063 GCF_001515605.1 Sinocyclocheilus anshuiensis
AACAACTAAAACTAAATAAGAATATATTTTTATGAATTCAATGCTAACTAAAATAAAATAAAATAAAATAAATGTAGTTATGCTGATAAATGTACATTTCTACATGTTCATTTCACCGGTTATCACATTAATTGGCAGGCGTAAACTACTAAAATGTAAATATAAATTGAAAACAAACAAAAACTACATTAAAATTCAAAACTAAAATAGCCCTGGCTTATACCAGCTATGCCCAGCAAACCAACTGGAGAGTGGATGTTTATGCATGGAATATGATATGTTTGCTTGCGTATAATGACATGTTTTGCTCTCTGTCCGCAGCGGTCTGGGCTACATCCTGGGATCCATCGCTAAAAACGCTGGAGGGCACTGGTACTGGGCTCTGAGGGTAAGAGTTGTTGAAATATCTCAGTGTGCTGTATCAATATTTTAGAGGAAGCATGTACAGCCTCCACAAATACACACCATTTCCTCTCGTACAGGTCAAAAATATCCCTAAAACCCATTGCAGACAGGTGAATCCCAAAATACCTTCGGCCCGTCTCTTGAAAAAGCAACATAGCATTCCTGCCCCCTTTGAAGCCTGTGCAATTGGCACTGACAACCCAACTAGCTTAGGCGCATTAATTTAGCATTACTTCCAGCTCTCTCAGGTCCTGCTCATACACGCTATCCGTGAAGAACAAGGTC
Source organism: Sinocyclocheilus anshuiensis (assembly GCF_001515605.1). Lineage (NCBI taxonomy): Eukaryota > Metazoa > Chordata > Actinopteri > Cypriniformes > Cyprinidae > Sinocyclocheilus > Sinocyclocheilus anshuiensis. The sequence continues at coordinate 691 of NW_015617392.1, forward strand.
TTCGCAGTTCTCACTGCGGTCTTTGTGCTGCAGAGACCCAGGAGCTCACAGACCATTTTGCTGTGGGATATTCCTCAGTAGCCTTGATGTACCACAGCGCTAACCTAAAGAGCCAAGCCGAGCACCTTTTCGTGCAGCTAAAATTACTAATTTATGAAATGACTGAGTGAGAGGAAGGGCTGTGGCCTATAACTATTTGGGCAGTGAAAGAGAGAGAGCAAAAACAACTTTTTTGGAGAAAGTAAGAGGCCTCTGAGGTGCTTTAGATTTGTTATCCTTCATTAGCTCAGTGCTGTTTTAAAACCAGCCGCTTCACTTGTTCATTTTAAACTTTAACAGTTGGGCGTTCCTTTCGCTGGGTCATAAAGAATCT
>NW_015617393.1:0-1063 GCF_001515605.1 Sinocyclocheilus anshuiensis
AGAAAAGCCTCACATATGGAGCTGATTATGTGATGCTGATGTCAAGATGTATTAGTTTACATATCATGCACTACAGTAAAAGTGTTTTATGCCCATAACACAGTACTGTGTAAGGAACAACATGAAATTAAGTCATTATTAATCAATAATCTGCTCTTGTAACCTTGATTTGTGTGAAGAGAAATAAAAGTTGTTAGTGTTTTACTGCAACTGTTGTTCATTTCAGCTGTAAACTGCAGTGAATTGTATATATAGGAATGTTTTGCAGAAATGTAGCCTGTGTATATTAACAGCAGGAGTGAAGGGGCTCATAGATGCTCAGATCCGTCCAGTGGAGCGATGAATGAAGCACAAATCCTCTTCCCATTAGCACTTATGACACTTGAAAACACTTCATGTTACACAACATGTGTGGGCGGCTGGAAGAAGCTGTTCTTTTTACCCACAGGCTCCATTCATCATCTTTTCATCCTGCTCATCCGGTTTGTTTTTGGGTTAAAGAATACATCACATTATTCCTGTGCACAGAAATCTCGTAACGCACGAATGATCAAATGATTGTGTGATCGTTCTTAAAGCATGTGTTGTGTTGCTAGCTAAATCTTACTGATAATAGATGCTGTTTTTGTAGCCAATGAGCTGAATATTTCTGCTCCTGAATTGCCTGTTTTCTGGAGCTTATTAACATTATAAGCCATTATATTAAGTGTTTACATGAACAATCAGAAATAAAAACTAAATATACACTGGTGAAAAATGTCATTTGACACTAATTTGTTACACTAAAATATTGTGTTTAGAACTTTACAGTGAAAAAAGTTGCTATTTTCTTACAACAAATGAAATAATTTAGAAAATAATTTAAATATAATCATTTAATAAAACAAGTCCGTATGTTAGTCTTTGTTTAGATGATTAGACTTGTACTGTTTGCTGTAAAGAATGAAGCTGCTTGCGTCTGAAATATTACTCAGTATGATCTGTGGTATAAAGATAATATCTCATTGGCAATTGCGCTGTTGATCCGTACAGCTGTGATTACCTGCAGCCCAACCACTGATAT
>NW_015617394.1:0-1055 GCF_001515605.1 Sinocyclocheilus anshuiensis
TAAATCACCAATCTGACACATAGTGTAGGATACTACTACTCACCTGTATATATATATATATATATATATATATAAATAAAAGATTAAGTTTTTTTATATTGTATATCGAATTTTTCTAATCTTCCTGTAAATAAATGAATAATTACTAAATAAAACATGTTTTGTTCAAATAATGAAACCTATTTTAAGGGCCATTCAAATTATTTTGTAAACTTGCAATTTTTTTCCATTTTTTCCTGACATTGTCCATTATCCTCCCCTCTCAAATTATCATAGTACCAAAATAAATAAATAAATAAAAATACAAAACAAAACTTTGTAAAATAATTACATATTATGGTAGTATTTTTGTACTGACTTTAATGTATTATTATACATTTAAAAACTACTGTATTAATAATTTAAATATTCAATTAACATTAAAAACAATAATTGGGGGGGAGCTTAATTGACATGAAAATTATACAAAATTTTATGTAAAACATAAAAATAGAATATAAAAGACAGTAAAATAAACACCAACAAGTAAAAAATATTTTACAATTTAATTCATGCATTAAAACTTAAATCATTGCATTTAAATATGCATTAAACAAAAATAATATTAAGTTAACTCCAAACAAAACTAAACCTATGAGGTTCAAGTTATTTACATAAAAATAAAATTAAAAATGTACAATTAGTTGACTGTTCATAAGTAATGACTTCTTAAATAGTTCTGCAATGCAAATTATGTAAACACATTAATACACTATTAAAAGCATGTTATTATAAGTCAGGCTTAAAATGCAACATATTTACATAATATACAGCTCTGTCTCTATACCTGACCCTGCTCTTTAAATAATGCATATATTTATTATATTACGATATTTTATATATATATTTTTATATTTCTTTATTGTTTTTTTAATGTATTTTTTTCCTTGGGTGAAATGTGACCTGGACATTTTTTTGTGAGAGTTAAGTTTTTTTTTTTTAGTTCTCTTTACCTTGTGTGCTGGGACCAGGTTAACCAGAACAGTATCCAGGAGTTCCTGTGAGACAGAGTCGCC
>NW_015617395.1:0-1063 GCF_001515605.1 Sinocyclocheilus anshuiensis
AGTTATTCTGTCCCATTAATTGTCATTTGGCTGGTTGTTTTGGCATCTTTTGTCCTGGTAGTTTTTGCTGGTTAGATTTCTGAGATAGAGTGTGGAAAAATGAAATCCCTAATAATATTCAGATATTATAAAGACCCTAAAACACAGAGATTATTTGCTTCTTTGGGCATATGGTACCACCCATGAAGGGTTTGATGTGACTCTTTGAAATTAACTGCATTCGCACTCTTGATTTTTCAGTTTGAACGAGTACACAAGGCACTGTACAAATCAATACTTAATTCATGCTAAAACATTTCTCAATAGGGGATACAGCGCAAACCCAAAGAGAGCATTTAAAATAATGTTAATATGACCATCGTTAATAATAATTACTGGTTGGCTTCAGCTCCTGAACGAGTACAGCAGCTCGGAGTCATGCAGACAGAAAGCGTTTTTGCATTGCACTGCAATGCTTTACCATTATTATTATATTATGTAAACATGCACTAGACGGATACATTGACTTTTTTTTCTCATAATCGCTAGTTTCGCAAGACTATGGAAGCTTGTTTCCACTACAGTATTAAAGAAAGAAAGAAAGCCTTGCACATTCAAGTTACAAACGGCCGAGCTGCTCTTATCTAAAAAAATAACGTGGATAGAACAATAAAATACAAAGTTATACAATAAAAAGAAGCTAATATTGAATGTTATATTTTAGAGAAAACATGTCAGTTGCTTTGCACCGTCAATGAAAACATCTCCAAACAAAGCCAAAGTGGATTCACATTTGTGCATCTCTAAGCAACACACAGTAGTAGTTTTTATAGATTAGTCACCATTTTTAATGAATTGGTTGAGTGGTTATGAATATAACATGGTTATGTTCAGTTTAGTTCAGTTCCTGTCATGTCTGTTATGAGTTCTCATTAGTTTCTCTGGTTACTGATTAGTTATTCCTTGTCCAGCTGTTCCTGTTTAGATCCCTCATTTACTATGTGTATTCATGCTCACTATTCAGTTCTGTCCTTTGTCTGTTATTGTCTTGTGTAATGTGTTGTTCTACTCCTGCGTTCTCAGT